>NW_015629508.1:23783-44031 GCF_001515625.1 Sinocyclocheilus rhinocerous
AACCAATGTAGTGGAATAAAAAAAGTGATGCTTTTTTTTTTTTAATATATATTGACCTTATTTTAAAATTTATTTAAAATTTTAACATTATTTTTAGACTTGTTTTTTTTTTTTACAATTTTTTATTTTGACCTTTTTTGTTGAACATTTTATTTCAACCTAAATTCTTGCAAAAGGTGCAAGATGCAATCGATTTTTCGCTGGGAGTTTGATTGACAGGCGAACTGACCAATCGAACCAACCGACCGATTCTGCCATTTTTGTCCAACAAACAAACCAGACCGGAGAGTAGATTAATGTTGGTGGACTTGAACTTAAAAAATGGTGTGTATTGATTTCTGCGGTTTAAACAAGACAACTTCTGATGTTCATTCATGTTTATTTCATGCTATAACTAGTAAAGAGGAAGAGATGATTGATTCACGTGCTGCTTGAACTGAGGCGCTACCGCAATCTATCACGACACATTAAAGAACCACTAAACGGTATTTATTGTTTGAATTTCTTAAAAAGTGACAATTTGAAAGCTGAGACTGTTTCATATGAAAATGAACCTGCTCTGTCTTGTATCTTGACGTGTTGTACGTTTCCTCTTTTCTCCGCGATGTATTTTTCACTGCTTGAGAACATGATGTGTGGCGTGAGAGTGCCATGGCTTGTCGGACAACAGTAGCAACAGTAACTAAAAGGGGCGGGCTTTTGCAACGGGTAAATTGCAATGGTCAGACACGTCTGTCTAGCTTATGTTTACATAGAAAACAAAGACATCCATTAATTGCAGATGAATACCATCACATCTGAATACTCTGTTGATTTGTCTGTCAAGTGCTCAAGTAGACAAAATGACCAAATTATTCATCCCTAATAACTAAACTCACACCTACATCCCCTGAAAGACTGAAATGCTTCAAGTAGGAGGGATGAGATTGACAGGTTATTATCTAGTTAGCATGATGTAACCACATAGAGACCATTGGACTCAAATAAGCTTGTGTTTTGTCTTGTTTTGATGTATTTACTTATGGAACATGTACCTGGAACACTTTGACATGACAGTACTCAAAAGCAGTGGTATATTGAATTACGTTATATTTCCTGCAGGCAGTAGTGCAGTGTTCAGAGCAGTTTTGAAGAAGCACCGGAGTGCAAATTGCATTGAAAGAGGAAGGCGACGGAGGAAATGGACACAGCGAGCAATCAGTCCGCACATAACAGGCGGTGGGGTGCCGAACAGTCAGTAGATAAAGTCAAAGAGATGTATTACGCTACAAATCTGCCCTGACACAGGGAAGGTGTAAGTTCCTCCTGGTTAATGATGCACAAAATGGATTAAAAGGAAAAATGTCCTTTTTTTATCACTTCTCCCAGCATGAATGCAGGTTTAGATTTAAAAGGTTTATTTCGAATCATCGGAGCCATTAACCACCAAACTGTCATGATGTTACGGACAGGGTGATATTTGTGCAGTCGTTCCCTTACGAAATTGGTGCCAGCGGCTTTAGACAGCAGGACAGTTCTGGAATAGGGGGACGTTAACCTTGTTTAACCTTGTTTCCCAAACTGGTTAACCTGTCATTGTGTTGCGACTGATGTGCGGCATTTCTCATTGCCATTATAAAAAGAAATAGAACTGAAATGGTTTCACTCTGGCGTTTTATAGGCTCTCGTTTTTCTCGGACATATTTTGTAATTTACAATAAAGCGCCATAGTTTTTTTTTTTCATAGTTTATCCTGACTCAATGAAAGTAAATACAAACCGTGTAATTAAGGAGATGGTTTTGCTTACATTCATTCATACTGACAAGTATCTTCCAAGACGGCATATAGCGTCCCACGGCTATTTATTTGAAGTGGATTAGTCAGTTTTGGATGACGTGAACAGGATAGGTTAAACATGCGTAATCTGTTATTGTTGATGCTGCCTCTTGCATTAGTGTCTCTGTCATAGTCAAACTCAATACTGAGGCTCATCCCGGCCTCCTTTTTTTCTTGTCAGTGCCTGCCTTCTCTCATTATTTGTTTGTGCGCTTCAGGGTTTGAAGGTCAATCTAAACAAGAATACTGAATCAAAACCGTTTGCTTTCCGGGATGCGATATTGCATAACGGATCCATCTATTTAATAAGCACATCTCTCTCTGATTTATTGCCCGTGAATCCCAGGGTGTGCCAGATTCACTTAGCCTGTTAGAAGTCTTTTTATTTAATGCTGCTCTGAGCAAAACGCTCCTCATTTCACACGCTTTTAATTCTTCACTTTTCGTTACCCTGTGGTGGCGGGTTTTCCTCGTTTTTGTTTTGTTCAGGGGAAAAAAAGTGATTGTTTTGAAATTATTGGCACTTGATATCATGTGCATTCAAATATTTTATGGCCTTGTTTAGATCTAGCCTACGCTGCTGTTAAAAACTTGGGTTCAGTAAGAATTTTATAAGTAAGTCTTTTATGCTCACCAAGACTGTATATATTTATTTGATCAAAAATACCTTAATATTGTTAAATAATATTACAATTTAAAATAAAATGTTTTCTATTGTAATATATTTTAAATTGTAATTTATTCCTGATATTACTTAAGTCTTCAGTGTCACATGATCCTTCAGAAATCATTCTAATTTGCTGCTTAAGAAACATTTTTGCCAAAAATATGATAATTCTTTTCTCATCTCTTTGTTAAATAAAAAGTTCAGAAGAACAGCATTTATTTGAAATATAAATCTTTTGTAACATTAAAAATGAAATTTGCTTTCACTTAATACCAGTTTAACGCGTCCTTGCTAGGGTTGGGTACCGAAACCCGGTACCAATATGGCACCGGTACCTATGTAACCGGTATGTACTAGAACCGAATCCGAACGCAGATTTCGATGCCTCATTTTGGTGCCATGCCTGAGCGATCGATTGAAATATTTGTCCTCTGGTTCTCCGAAACGGACATAAGAAGCATCATCACCGGCACCGCACGTGAAAAATAATTTCCCGACTGAGAAAATGCATGTGAACTCAAGTCGGAAAGCTCTAATAATACAAATCCAACACATCTTTGTAGTAACGCGAGTGTCCATGTTGTTTTCACATTCTGACTTTTAAGCACAGCTCGGGAAATGAGAGCATCCGAGGAGCGCGTGAATGCAGTAGGCTAATTACACTTGCTCTGATGGCAGCAGGTAGCCTTCCGTTAACTAAGCTAAACATGCTTAAATTAAAATGCCTAAACCTCCCTTCCTCTAACTCTAGCACTCTCTATTCTAATGCTACTTCTAATTTTATCTGCTTGTTTTTTTTAATTAAAAAACTTGACCCTCTAACATTTGCACTCTATTCTATTTCTGTTCTAATGGCCAATCCATCATTTTGTGGGGGAATGTTTATTTATTTATTTTTTAATAAGTATCGGTTCAGGCACCGTTTAGGCACCGGAACCGTTTTAAAAGTATCGATTTGGCACCGGTATCGAAAAAACCCAAACGATACCCAACCCTATAGTCCTTGCTAAATATATGTATTAATGTATTAAAAAAATAATCTCACTGACTCCAAACTAAATGATAGTGTAGCTTTTCTAGTGTAACTTATTAGCCAGTGGCACTGACATATTATTGAGAGGAATTAACCTGTGACAGGGTTTTCTTTTATCTTTGGTTTGGTGAAATTGCTATCACTTGATATCATCTGCATTCAAATATTTCATGTTGTGGTTTGAACTTTTAGCCTAACTTTTTTCCCGAAATCATTAATTAGCTGGATGTATTAGCATATTGTCAGTGAGAAAATCAAAACCAAATTAGAAACCAAAATTTTACATAAAATATTGAATTTCACATCAAATATGTTGATTCTGAAATAATGACAGCTTTCTCCAGTCTGCCGGCCCTCAAGGTTTTAGTCTAATTAGGTTATTATGCAATTGTTATCACATCATAATAGTAATATGGCAATTTTGACTGGGCAGCAAGAGGGAGGAAAATGGCAAGTGGGAGAAACAGACATTAACACTGCTTAGGAAGCTCAGACATTGGTTCAATGGAGAATAACATTTAGTAGGATTTTGTCCTTGGGATATTTTGTCTTTTAATGGACCTAGTGACTTTTGTGTTGGGTATCAGAGTTCTCTTGTGTGAAACACTTGTCATTTGTTTACGCATCCTCATGTCATTCCAAACCATATGCTGTATTTTTTTTGTGGAATATTAAATTAAAAACTTTGGATTGTAGTCCTAGTCATTTAAATACATCAGGGAAATGAGTTTGTTTCCAATCATTAATTCATTATAGATTTAATTTTATTTAGATGGTTTTGTTTGTCAGTATTTACAGTGTTTGTTTTCCCCTCCAGAATATTCTGTGGTTACATGCAAGCATTTTAAAGGTCTCTGACCTTTTCCACACCTAAATGAAGAGCTCTCAGTCTTCAGTCTGTTGATAGGACCACACTGAGAACCCTCTCAAGCGTTCTCTCCTCTCTTCTGTTTTACGTGGCCACGCATTAGCGCCGCTAGCATAACAGCACTCTGTCCTCTAGAGCTGCCTCTTAGGATCAAGCAGCGCCTCTCTTTCCTCAAGTGACTGGAGAGGATCGTGTCAGTGATGCATTGAGTCAAGTTGATAAGTGACGTCGGACACATTTTTGCTTCATCTGTTGGAAGTATCTTGCAAGACAGGTCTCTTTTTCGAGTTATTTACGTGGTGTTTTTAATCATTTGGTGACAGACTGAGTTTCTGGTATCTAGTGAGCAGCTCTCAGCAGAGTGTTTCCGCCAGAGTCACGATTTGACTCTTAATCTCAGATTGCTCCGAGGGAAGTTTTCCTGCAATTTGCAAATAAACATTTGCTTAAAATGCATCTGCTAAATGGCTTATGGGGAGAATGGGAAGAGTTGGGTCACCCTCTTAATCTAGCAAACAGTGGACATTTTTGTCATGTGACCATTTTTTATTAATTCGTTCATTTTTATTAATTAATATTTTGTTCATGTGACAATCTTTTTTGTTTATTTGTTTTTTTATAATTTATAATTTAATAATTTATATATTTGTATTTTTTGCTGAAATATAATCAGACTTAACTTTACAATTTAAGTTAAAACTGGCACTGCTTTCCTACAGTGGCCCAGTAATGCACAACACAACAAAATCTCCACAACACAACAGAAACAAGCCACACTACACCGAAATTAGCACAACACAACGGAAATGAGCTGCAACACAACGGAAACAAGTCGCAACACAACAAAATTAGCACAACACAATGGAAACAAGTCGCAACACAGAAAAATTAGCAAAACACAATAGTAACAAGTCGCAACACAACAAAATGAGCACAGATTAGCACAACACAACAGAAACAAGTCCCAACACAAAGGAAGCAAGCTGCAACACAACAAAGTTATCACAACACAACGAAATTAATCCTATGCTTTGTGTTGCGGCTTGTTTTCGTTGTGTTGTGGCGATTTCATTGTGTTGTGCAAAAACTACAATAATACAATAATTGTTTATCATTTAGGTAAGTGATCATGGGGACCATGATCACTTACCTAAATGATAAGCAATTATCGTATTCGTGTTTTTCTTTCAGGTTAAGTAATTGTTTTCAGTTTGTAATCTCGTTTCTGTAGTAGCAGAGTTTTTTGTTGTACTGCTGCTGTGCCAGTAATGCTAATTTTGACCTTTCGTGATCTCTTACTTCATGGGGTATATTTAGTCATGAGAAATTTCAAATAAGGGTGTTAAATCTTGAATGTTAACTTCATCTAGACCTTTGAAAAGGCCTGATTAGCTCACCACCCCCCACCCCACCCCACCCTCCGTAAAGCACAGCTGTGTGGCAAGGGAAATATAATCCAGATTATATTTTTATGATATACTGAATTCACTTTGACATGTTTTCAGTGGATCTCTTCCCAGAAGTGATATCCATTTTCAGTCTGTGAAGGGAGATGCATTTATCTTTTATTATATTGAATTGTTTCAGGCAATTCAGTAGTATCATTTAGAAATCTGTGTTGCAAATAAGATATCAGACTTGGTAAAGTTTCTTTCTTCAGTTCGGACAGTTAAAGCAAATAGGGATTATGTTTGACATATTCTTGTTTTACAATGTACAATATTGCCAGACTTCTGCTTACACAGACAGTTTGATTACTAGTGGGATTAAAGCTAATCAATACAGGGATACTGTTTTATTGCACAAAGGGTAAAATTGCAGTCTTTCTGTCATTCATCTGTCAGGGTTAAACCACCAAGACAATTTGCCGTCTTATTTTAGTGAACCAGAACTGTAGTGTTCCAGTAGTGATTTTACCAGTCTCTGATAACCAAGGGCTTGATTCATAAAGATGTTCTTTAAGAAGTTAGTTAGAAAGCAGTTTGTAAGAATGTTAAATTCTTGAAAAATTTCATGTCAAGTTTAATCATGAGAAATCATTCTTTACATTACTGATAATTAGTGTCACTTCATATGTTTTCATACACTAATATGTATTATATGTAACTAATTTAGTGTTACCATGCTTAATATTAGAAACATCGCAACAAATTCAATAAATCTAGACCTTGCTTTTTTTGGCCACTGCCGCAAGTCTCACATTTCTAACTGCAAAAATGCATTCCGTGTTAATATTTTTGGGAATACAAAATATTCTTAACTGTTATTTTCTTTTCTTTTTTATTTCCTTGAGAATAAAGTTAAGAAGAAATTTGTTCTGTTCTATTTTGTGAATCCAGCCCCAGTATTGTTATCAGTTTAACTTAATGGATGAAATTTATAACAGCCTTAAGAGTTACCATTGAAAAAAAAGTTCAGCATAGCTGCAATTCACCATTAATGTCATATGATTACAACTTTGTGACGAGCCATTTCCTCTCAAAAGGCTGTAAGACTACAGCAGCCTCTGACTTTGAGAATCCACTCATTATTAAATGATCTGCTGCTGTGACACATCTGTCAGCCAGAGATATTAAAGTCACTGGCCTGAGTAGGGCCACCCGCGACTCCTTTCACTTCAGTGTGACCCGACAGATTAAAGAAAAGCCATTGCTTGCCAAGAACACGGTAGAAGACAATGTCGCTCACAGAAGAGGATGATGGTTGATTCTGAATGACTGATGCATGATTTGTATGGGAACGCGCCGTTCTCATTTAGTCCACGACCTCTTTGAGTGACTTGATGAGGCTTAAAGCTCTAATTAGAAATTCATGAAGCATGGCTCCATCTCTTTGATCCACTCCCTCTCCCCCACACCCTCATTACCAGCCCAGCAAAGTGGATGCAAAGCACACCATTAATATCATTTAGAGTCTATTTTAAGAGCCTGAGGAAGTGCAAAGTAAGCAAACGTGGGCTTAACCTTTCAGACAACTTTGTAAGGTAAGGTAGGATTTATTGGCAACTCGGGAAGTAAATTACAGCTGCCCCATCATCCCTGAAAATTTTGATCTACATAAACAGTCAGGTTGACCTTTCCTTTTGGAAAATAGATTTATGGATTGGCTTTTAATACCTTGCAGTGCTGGAGATGTGCAGCTGTAGTCAGTGGGCATACAATTCACAGGGTTTTGAATGCACAGTTGGGCATCAGACAATGTATTTACCATTTCAATACACATCAGCATTTAAGAAAATAAAATCTACTTTCATTATATTATGAATATTTAATTATTTTTATAATCAATTTTTTAAGATAAGTTAATATTTAGTCCATTATTAAATTAATATTAATATAATGTATGAAAATAATTCTAATAATTGTCATTTTAATGATAAGTTTGACTCCTGAAGGTCTTCTAAATTGCAGAAATCGCACATGGAAATGACATGCTGATGAAGTTATGCATAATAAAAAAAATGGGCAGGAGACGGAATGAGGATTAAAGTTTATACATGTCCGCACAATTTTCTTCTAACTTGGTTTTCATAAACTGAACAAATGTTTGTAAAGCGTTCATGGGGGTTATAAATCTGGAAATTCTGCCACAAAGATTTTAATGCACGATGTCTCAGGACCATTTGAATGAACAATGATTTATATGTAGAGCATTAGAGACTGTGATTTTTGAGATTTTGAGATTGTCAAATGGAACTGCAGTGATCGTCTCAGACATCTTTTCTTTTGTGTAGTAGACACTTTATGGGCAATATAAGAGAGAGCCCATAATCCGATTTTCTCGAATGGCTTTTCTTTTCCAAATGTACATAAATGGATTTTGTTTTTGTTGTTTACTTGAGACTGACAAACTTCTTTTAGGTTCTTCTGCAGCCCTGCAGTCACATCAGTGCCCCTTCATGAACACCAAACCAAAATATCTTCCTAATAACCAAAACACTTACTACTATTCAACTACTATTTTTATTTTAATATATACGTGTTACAAACGTTAATGAGAAGAGGACTTTTGTGACAGCTGCAAGCTTCTGCAAACCGTGACTTTTTAAAAATAATTATTCATAAAGCGTGAAAATTGATTCTGCCACAAATCTCGCTTTGGGCTACATTTATGAAACAAGCAGAATGAATTCCTGTGGATATGATATGTAAAACCATTCTTGCATAAATTATTGCATTCAAATCAGTGTGACAGTTTACAAAAGAATGGATTTATGAATGATTTAAACAGAAATTAGTAAAGTGTTTCATGAATATGGCTCATTATTTTTTTTTTTACCTCAAAGAGGAACTGAAAAAATCATGACATTATTATTTTATATATTTTGTCTCTTTTATAAGTTTAACTTTCTAACTACTACATGTACCTCAGGGTTGGGAACAACTTACAGGTTGTCAAATTCTAACTGTTATCAATTTTCTAATGTCCTGACTAATTATCTGTTTAAAATAATATAATGTGATGTTCTTAATGAAAGTTATTATACAGTGGTACTGAGTAAATCTTGCTTTTTGACTTGAAAGTCTATATGGGGGATCGCTGAGACTAAAATATGCTGAAACAAAATGGATCAATGGTCCAGTTGAGCTTAAATATAGATGACTGCCTTTACTTTTGAGTACAGTTGGGATTGACTTTATTGGCATTTACTCACACAGTCGTCAAAGTTTTATTTTACTTTATTCATTTGATGAAATCCATTAAAAGTTCACAGCAGCTCGGGCAGGATTTCTTCCAGAGGCCTCTCTGCTTTATAGCACTAGCTTTGCACAGAATAATACTTCAAAGTTCCTTTTCGGAGTGCCTTCTTCCTTAAAGCCTTCCTTGTTTTTCAACAAAACCCTTCAATTTTTCAAGGTCCTAGTGCTTCCTGCCATTTCTAGGTCTCAACAATGCATAGTCTTTATGGTCTTGAAGGTTTCGGTTATGCAGAAGGATTCATGTCTTACAATAAGAACCCATTTTGAGGACTTCAGACTTCACTGTTCTTTCCAGAACTAATTGATTTTTTCATAGAGATAATAATACCCACTCAAATTCTACAGCTGTAGATGCTGTTTTGTGTATATCACAATTGCATTTTGGTGATCATATATCACTTCATTTCCTCCACTCATGGTGATCATATATCACTTCATTTCCTCCACTCATAAAAGAATCCTTGTGCGTTTTTATACTACTAATGATGGGGAACATGTCTATAACCCCTCGAAGCTCAAGGATGCTTCTTTGAGCGAACAGTGGAGTTTAAAACCGCAACTTTTTTTTTCTTTTGAAGCCGTCCAGTTGCGATTGATAGATGTATTGATTGTGTTCCCAGGAAAACATCAAGGTTACATCGGATCACTGAAGAGATTTGATTTAGTCTGTATGTACAATTCTGTGTGACTACCAAGGTCACAAACCCCACCATTTATCTAGAATCAATTGATTACTGTTTCAACTTTGATACTGTAATTATGAGGGGTGTAACGATTAGGGCTGGGAAAATAAATCGATGCATCGCGAATCGAGAAATGATTCAGCATCGATTCTGAGATTTTCCGAATGCATCGAGATTCTTTCTTGAGTCGATTATGAGCTTAGTTTTGAACAGCAGATGGCACTGCATGCTTTAGAAACAGCTAGCCGTACTCTGCTTGTTTCCAAATCCTTACACACACTTGAACCTAAAATAATCATTCATAAAATTCGAAAAGGTTGAAGCGAATTACAAAGGTGTTCACAGTGGGCCGTGTTTACATTAATCTCGCGTCATAAAAGCATTCTGAGCTGAGGTGAAATTACATGACTCAGCCGAACACACAAGCGCTCGTTAGCACTCTTCTTCATAAGCATTTGAGTGTGCGGATAAAAACTAGATTAGAGCGCCATCTGCTATTAAAATCTAAGCTCAGAATCGATTCCAGAAGAATCGCGATGCATTCTGAAAATCTAAGAATCGATCCACGAATCGATTCTGCATCGATTTATCGTCCACGCCCTAGTAACGATCCATCGATATGGATCGATACAGCGATTAAATGTGTAACGATACGATGTATAGAATGCCACACGTAAAATATCGATATCTGTAGTATAAATAGGCACCTTATTTTGACTCCGTCCACATTTTCACCAATGTCCGTCTATGGATTACCCCCAACGCGTGCATTCTCGTTCAATGCTCGTGTCGGGACGATAAGACTGCCTGAAGGGCGAGCGTAAAGGACGCTCGGGATAGTTGACACAAGTGTCGAGCGCTTGTGAGAAGTTTTCAGCACGCAGTGACACGCACACACATCCAAAACGCACGCATACAGACAGCCGCATCCACAGCGCGCTAATACCTAATTGAGCTTTCTTCCACTTGTTTTGTGCATGGATGAACAAATAGACCAAATTACATCAACATGTGCGCCTTGGCGAATATCCCAGTAAACACAGTCGGTTAGGCCTATGTCTTAACGTAAACAGTTGAGAAAGAAAACGCATGTGTATCAGTATATTGGATCCGTGCTTTCCTTCTTAAAGTGAAAGCAGACTAGCAGAAAACTTCTGTCAAAAAAAATCTCACAGATTTTGACTGAACAATTTTTATAAGGATTAATCTATATTCTATCTATATAATCTATGCAGTGAAGACTATGCAGTGTTATTTAACATTTGATTATTACATTTCTGTACCTGAAAATTTATTTTAGATCTGCCTGAAAAACCTAAAAAAAGCACTGTTTATTTAATTTGTGACTTTGTTATATTGTATTTATTTTCTGCGATTGCTTGTAATTTGGTTATCTGTAGAAAAGGTTTTTAGCACTGAGACCATAGTAGCAGCCAAAAAAAGTCTCAAATGAAGTTTTAACAGCTTTATTTTTTATTATTATTATTTTTTTTTCTACATTAATGTATTTTTTCCTACAAGAGTACCTCGTTTGTGTTGTTTCCTAATGAGGATTTACATTATTTTACACATTGCATATTTTAGCACAGAAGCTTGAAAGACTGTCTTGACTGTTGTCATATCTTAAAGGGGTCCTATTATGCTCTTTTACAAAGTCTTGATTTTGTTTTGGGGGTGTACTAGAACATGCTCTCATGCTTGGTGGTTCGAAAAACGCATTATTTTTCACATAATTTACATTATTAAAATACCTTTCTCCCCAGCCTGGCACAAACGGCTCGATTAGTTCCGACTTTGATGAAGGTCCGCCTTCCGAAAAACAAAATGTGTTATGATTGGTTAGCTGTCCCAGTGCGTTGTGATTGGCGAACAGCTTAGACGGTGTTTCAGTACTGCCCCGCCCCTTGCTCAGTCTTTCAACAAAAACTTTTGGGCAAATCTGGCACTGTACTCCCTCGTGTTGTGGAAGCTGTCCTCAGTAAAATGCGCAGCACACAATAGCAAATTGGGGTTATAATGCTCAGGAACAGAGATAAAAAATAAATTGCAACCACTGTTTCCTGACATCATCCGTTATTTTTCACATAATTTACATTATTACAATACCTTTCTCCCCAGGCTGGCACAAGCTTGCTCCGTCTTTCAACAAAAACTTTTGGGCGATTCCAGCACTGTACTCCCTCGTGTTGTGGAAGCTGTCCTCAGTAAAATGCGCAGCACACAATAGCAAATTGGGGTTATAATGCTCAGGAATAGAGTTAAAAAATAAATTGCAACCACTGTTTCCTGACATCATCCGCTTTCGGAAGCCCAAACAAAGACGTTTGGGCACAGAGGTGAAAAAATCAGCTTTTCAGGCGGTCGCACACCAGACGAGAAGCGTAGCGTCGCGCCACGTCTTTAAAATTCAAATACTTTATTTTCTATGAGTGTAGGCACACCGGTGGCGCCGTTCGGCGTCTTTTTTTATGCCCAAACATACACACTACACACTGACTAAAATTAAAAAAGTGAAAAAGCATAATAGGACCCCTTTAAGACTACTGATCTTGTGTGTGACTTAATTTTTTTTTTTCAATTATTTATTTTTCTTTATTATTCTAAAAAAACGCCTGTTTTTTGTTGTGAATGTCCCAATTGAGGAACAGGATGTGAAAATTTAAGATAAATAATTATGTTATATGTTTTGGTTGCATTTGTGCGTTGAGAAAATGTAGATGGTTGTTTAAAATAGGTATATAATATAATAATATCGATCGATATTCTCCTGTATCGAATCGTATCGAAATCGTATCGTAGAATTTTTTGAAGTATCTGCAAATATCGTATCACTGGGTATGAGAATCGATATTGTATCGTATCATGACGAACCATCCGATTTTACACCCCTAGTAATTATGAGGTCATTCTTTTAAAAGCACCATCATGATGCACCGTTTTCCAGCTCATGTGGTAAAGAGGAGTTTTTTTTGGAGCGTCGGAGCGCCTTTCTTATCAGCAGCTGCATTACAGTGAGACGGGCTGTGCTAGAGGTTTTTAGTATTAATATTTTATTTTTGTTCGCAACTCATCTACAATTAAATTTTGTTATGAATAACCTCACTTATTAAAAATCACCTTTTTTCTAGCCATGCCATTTTACAGCATCTTAAAGCTCTCCAATGGTCGAGTAATAGCATGAAGGGTCAAATGTGTTTATCATACCACTATGCTGGAAAAGCTCTTAAAGGCTGTTGAGACAGACTCAGTTTGAAAAGAAAGTGACGTGACATGTGGCCAAGTATGGTGACCCATACTCGGAATTAGTGCTCTGCATTTATCCCATCCAAAGTGCACACACACAGCAGTGAACACACACACACCGTGAACACACACCCGGAGCAGTGGGCAGCCATTTATGCTGCGGCGCCCGGGGAGCAGTTGGGGGTTCGGTGCCTTGCTCAAGGGCACCTCAGTCGTGGTATTGAAGGTGGGAGAGAGCGCTGTACATTCACTCCCCCCACCTACAATCCCTGCCGGTACGAGACTCGAACCCGCAACCTTTGGGTTATGAGTCCGACTCTCTAACCATTAGGCCACGACTTTCCCATGTTGATTTCATCTGGTTTAATTGGGTTATAGTTGTTATAGTGTATGTCAGCTGTATGTGTAGTCAGCAGTGTCAATGCAATGCTCTGTGAAAACCACTTTTCTCAGCAGTGAAGTAGCTTTTCAGTAGCAATGCTGTTTTAAGTTGCATATAGTGTTAATAGACACTATATAACATTTTACATGATACCATGGTAAATAAATGTGGCAATTATTCAGTGCTATCTGATGACTTCTAATTATCACCGTGCCGTCACAGTAAGTTACATTTTTTAGGAAGATAATTTTGAGAAACTTGCTGCTGCGTGTGAAAATGTGTTTTAGCTGTTTTACTTGCCCAGCAACTACTAGTAATACAGTTTTTCCGGTTTTCTTATTTTGTGGATGTTTTTGTTTGTTTGTTTGTTTTCAAATAAATATGCATACTACTTTTCAAAAGTTTGGGGTCAGTAGATTTTTTAGGAAATGAATAGTTTTATTTAGTGAAGTTGCATTAAATCAGTCAAAAGTGACAGTAAAGACATTTATAACGTTACAAAAGATTTATTTTTCAAATAAATACTGTTCTTAATAAATGAATAAATTACTGATGTTCTAAATGCTGTTCAAAAATGCTCTTTTGAAGTTTGTAATCTGTCCATCAAAGAATGCTTAAAAAAATCACAAAAATATCAAGCAGCACAACTGTTTTCAGCATTGACAATAATGAGAAATGTTTTTTAGAGCAGTAAATCAGCATATTAGAATGATTTCTGAAGGATCATGTGACATTGAAGACTGGAGTAATGATGCTGAAAATTCAGCTTTGACATCACAGGAATAAATCTATTAAAATACAAGATGGTTATTTTAAATTGTAAAAATATTTTTGATCAAATAAATGAAGCCTTGGTGACCATAAGATATTTACAATCTTAACGACCACAAACTTTTAAACTGTAGTGTATTATTAGGCATCATTAAACTGGGCTGTTGAATGCTTAAAGAGCAGGTCATATGGGTTTTTGAAAAATATCTCCACCACCTCTACTGGGTCATATCTCCGTAACGGCGAGGCCAATCCGCACCAATTTCGGGGGATCCCTTCAGTTCGAGGAACCCTCTCGAACGCGAATCGAGTGTACATCTAGAGGCCCGCTTTCGAATGAGACCACCCCCGCGTAATTGAATTTAATTAAAGTTGAATAAACTTCAACTTTACTGTTCAGTGCACTGATGTCAGACTCATTTTGGATAATAAAGTTTATTGTTAAATTGTTAAATGCCCTGCCTCCATTACGTATCCCTGTCACGTTATTATAAGTGTTTGATAACCACATTTAAGTGATCATTGCAAAAAAATGTGTTTATGTATATACTGTAGCTGTGGTATTGAGGACGATTTTTAGAACTATATCTTTATCGTTATTTTTATAGTTATCGTCCTTGATGTGAACGGGCCTTAACATTTGTGCATGTTTGGCAGCCTACACCCTTCATAGAGTACATATCAGGACATGTCAAATCGGTGGGCAGGGCTAAACAGGCAGTGATGTAGAAGCAGGTGATTATCTTCTGCGGAGGCGGTGTTTAGCCACACTATTACATCATAAAGTGGCACACTCCACAACCTGTCATTTTGGCAGATTGGCTTCAATATAAGCTGTTTTTAAACTAACAAGAAAGTTTTGAGTTCTGAAACCATTCAAAACCATTTCTTGAGGTAACTGTATGCTACAACTATTGATATAGCTTGAATTCTGAACATTGCTTTACTATCCATCATATAGCTAGAAATACACAAACCACATCAGTTCTGTAAGTAGTTGTAAGAATGTTTCTCAGAGGAGGATCTGGGCACTGACAGTCCGCAAGCTGGTGGTCAGTGTGTGTGAGCATCCAAGGACGCCCCTACAGGCTCCCACTTGTACTTGGCTCCAGCTACACAGTTTGCTCTTCAAATCAATCACTAACTACCACATGTTTCCCTGCAGATGTCCTGGCCAGGGCGGATAGAAGGCCAAAAACATTTTCCTAAACCTCACTGAAATCATTCAAGCTAGCCTGACATACAGCCCTAGTTTCATGCGAGATTTCTTAAAGGATAGTTCAGCTGAAAATGAACATTCTGTCATTTATTCACCCTCATGTTGTTGTAAACTATGTTTTTGTTTCTTCCATGGAACAAAGCGTTAAAGCTTTGGTTCTCATTCATTGAAATTGTATAGAATCAAAAAATCAGCACAGATTTTTTTCCTTTTATTCAACAGACAGAGATGTCATACAAATTTGAAACAAAAAGTGGGTGAATAAATGATGACAGGCTTTTAGTTTTTAGCTGAACTATCACTTTAAGCCTGGCAAATCCTATCGACATGGTGAGCAACATCTCTATCTGATTTTTGAGTACTCTTAACAGAAGTGCATTAGTTCCTCTTGACAAAGGTGATTTCTGTCATAAAAGGACATGCACTGTAAAGTCCTTGATCCGTGTACACCGTCAGACAGCTAAATGGCCTGTCATCTCTCATTGTCCTTTAGCCTTTACTTCAGCGACATCCCTCCAAACAAATTTTACCGAGAAGATGGCCCCTTCTTTCTGTGTTAATTAAAAACATCAATAAAGAGAAAGCAGTGCCGCCAGATACTGCTGATTTAAATGAAGTTAATTAGGGAGTTACAAACTTGGACCCGATGATTTACGTACCGAACATGCTACCTGCGGTGTAAGAAGGCAGGGCATCCTCTGTGAGGTTAATCGAATGGCTGCCCACAGGTCTGAGACTTTCACTGCCTACACAGATGCTTTAATGCATTCAGAACAGTTCCCATGTTGAGAAGCAAATGGAGGAGTGCAGGTCTGACAGGTTGTTTGAAATGTAGAGACTCATCAAATGTTAACTTATTAACCCTTAAAAGAACAATTCACCCAAAGACAAAGCTATAAACTCATTCTAACGCTGTATTAGTTTAATTGTTCAGAAAATGACATATTAAGCAGAATGTTCATGCTGCTCTTTTCTATAGAGTGAAAGTGGATGATGATTTATATTGCCAAGATTCAAAAAGGATAAAGAAGTATCATAAGTCTTTTATATGACTTGTGCGTTATATTACAAGTCAGATAAAGTCATTGGTCCCACTTTATATTAATTTAATTATATTAACTACTATGTACTTACATCAAAAATAAGTACAATGTACTTATTGTGTTCATATTGTATTACAAATGAGTGGGATATGGGTAAGGATAGAGACAGGTTTGGTGGTATGAGTAGGTTTAAGGGTGGGTTAAGGTATAAGGGATGGGTCAACAGTGTAATTATACATGTAATTACAGAAATTAATTACAGATGTAATTACATGCAGGTATTTTTTTTAAATATAAGTACAATGTAAAAACATGTATGTATACGATAAGTGCATTGTATTAAATATTAAATAAAACATAAGTACATATAGTAGTTAAGGCCACTTAATATAAAGTGGGACCAAGTCATTCACTATCTTTGTGAGAAACATACCGAGTTTACACTACCGTTTAAAAGTTCAGAAAGATATTTTTTATTAAAAAAACAATGTTACAAAAGATTTTAATTTCAAATAAATATGGTTCTTTTGAACTTTGTATTCACCAAAGGATCCTGAAAAATCAGTTTTCAAAACTGATAATAAGAAATGTTTCTTGAGCGCCAAATCAACTCTGCTTTTAATATGTAACGACTGTACATTTAGTTTACTTATTTATTTATTGTTTCTTTAGTACAAGACAACAAATAAGAAGACATGGTAAAGACAAAAGGACCACCAAAACTGGTTCTGAAGGAATAATATGCTGTAGAGGGATTCAGTAACAATCACTCTAAACAGTCTGAGAATGCTGTAGATTTCCCCCCCAGCATACCCTACCTTTTATTTTCAACAGCTGTCTTGTACACGCAGATTCCCACCATCAGACACAGAACGAGGCTTTCTATCAAACTCTCAAAAAATATACATGTACGTCTCAGATAACCTTGGGCTCGTTTTTTTCCAATTAAAATAGCCTTCACTCTTTTGTGGAAAGATGCTGCCTACTCACACAATGGAAGACGGGTAAACACGTGCGCACACACCTGCGCTCCACGCTACTTAGGATCGAGGGAGAAAAATGACTAAAGTTAATTAGAAAAGTTTCACAATGCCCTAAAGAGATGACACAACAACGATGCTACAATACGACACTAATATTAACACAAATATCCAAAACACAAGTTACCTATACAAAGTTACAGTAAGTTTTATTAACTCAAAAATGATAAACTAATTTGCTTGAGAACTTTGAGGCAATCAGTTTCCACAGGTTTTCCAAGTAAGTTCAACTCATTACTTTTTACAGTGCACATCAGACAGGCTTCAGCTGTATGACCCCTGTATGATAATTATCTGTGCTACAAGGTCCAACTGGTTAGGGTTAAATGAATTAGGGTTAAAATGAATTAATTAAAATGGCTGAAAATAAGTTAATAAAATATTGGGGTCCTGCACGTAGCCCTTTCATCATTTCTTCAAAGTAAAAATCTGCCCCAACTGTTTGTGTGGAAACAGTGTCAAAAAGCACGCCCCTTCTGTCAGATCTAAGAGCTCGAGTGCATTAGCTAAAGCAAGCGAAGTCGAGAAGGGCTTCAAAAAAAGCTGAGCTGACTGTGGACTACTCAAAACCAAAACGACAGGGTTGAGGGATGCGTTTTCTAGTCATTATTCTGCAGCAGTGCCAGGGCACTTCATTTCACAACAGAGCATCAAGACGACGAGCACAAAAGAGCATCGAGGGAGAAAAATGACTAAAGTTAATTAGAAAAGTTTCACAATGCCCTAAAGAGATGACACAACAACGATGCTACAATACGACACTAATATTAACACAAATATCCAAAACCTCTGGTAACGTCGCTCTTCCTAGCACTCCAGCTCTTCCTGCAGAGGCGGAGGCGCAGAGCGCGTTTTATGCTACAAATTGGCTTGGGGTCTCCGATGAGCATCTGCTAACCTATGAAGGAGCAGCTGGAGGCCAAAACGAAAAGCTTTATCTCTAATGGCAGCATCCTGGCAGCCGTTCCACAGCGCTCTGTCCCCCCGCCTCCAGAGAGAACCGGAACTGCAGAGCGGACAAGAACCTCGCTTTGAAGCCCACACTGTAAAAAGTAATCACTGAATCTACTTAAGAAAAGCGAGTAAACATAACTGATTTTTACAAATTTGTTGAGTTTACTAAATTACACTGTTACCTTCAGAACCTGGACTTGGCCTTCTGTGGTGATGTCTCTCAGCAGTTCACAGAAAGATCTGCAAAGGGCTTCAGCATAGTTCTAGAGAGAGATGACCACATGTAAAAACAGAGCACAATCATTTCTGTCATGCAGTGCATCATACAGTATATGTCTTAATACACTGGTTATAAGACGAATAGTTCCAGTCCTTGGTTATGATTGGCTGAAGACATTGTAAAACAACATTGTAATTACATCAGTATTACATTGCTGATGAACTGCATTGCTTGGCAGAAGGATTATTATTTTTTTCACTAATAATTTTTTTTTTATTGCTGTGTTTATTTTATATGTAGTAATTGTCATGCCACTTAGTTGTTCTAACATCTTAGGGCTTATTGCCTAAATAAAATATTAAAATACTGAAAAGTAATAAAAAAGGAAAATCTTTAGTTGACATTCTTTCAACATAAATTAAGTAAACAAATGTGTCTATTTGTTCACTTAATAGTCTCTGTTGCCATTTTTGCTATATATGTAAAGGGACAGAGGGACGGAGCTAGGATTGGCCACCCCACTCACAACTGCAGCTTTTGTCTCTTTTTTTTCTTGTCAAGAAGTGCATTTATTCATAAACAGTCGCAGAATGTCTTTACGACCACATCAAATGGGAGACGTTTTAGATGCGCACTCCAACTTCACCTCAGCACCAGGCGCGAGTCAAACGAGCGCGGAACGGTACTGTGCTCGGAATGCGTGCTCTTCAATTGCACGCACAAAGGCGCTGGCGCACGCTGTACCCTGTATCTTTTAATATCAAAGCGCGAATGAAACTACGTGCATGCAATGTCGTGGTCAGCTAAGTCATGAAGTTACCAAAAAGGTGATTAAAGCTGCCTTAAAACGGTGCATGCATGTAATATATTATATATGAGTTACATTAAGAACATGTCTCTGAAATGGTTTTCAAAACTGTCCTGGAGCAGCCCAGCACTGTCTCCCTTATTTAACACACCCGATTCAACTCGTCAGCTCATTAGTAGAGACTATAAGACCTGAAGTGGGTCAGAAAAGGTAAAGAGAGTTGAGAGAAAATACGATGCCATATCCGCGTCACGTTCAGCAGCAGCAGCTCTTAAAGAAATTGCAGCCAAACAACCAGCTGCTGACATGTCTGTTAATCAAAGAAAAAAAGAGGAAATCAATAACTTTTAAACTTTAAGGATTTATCTATATTTAATTTAGAATTTAGTGTTCGATAACTTCAATTTAAATTTCTATATATTTTTGCTGAAGGGCACAGGTAAATATGACATTTATTATAATGGGTTTATGTGAAGACTGTTTCAAGTTCACTTAAATTAGAAGTTATTTTTTAAAATCTAATAAACGTTCAAATTGATAGCTCTCAATTATACTGTAATGTTGAATGGCTATAGTCAGTGGTTAAACATTAGGGGGAAAACTTTTTTATAGAGACATCAGTATTATTGGTATCAGTGATACTGGCCTTCAGTCATAAAAAAGATGCCATTAAACAAATATTAAAAATATACTGTCTTTATGTTGTTTTTGTACATTAATTTGAAGATTGAATGTAAAATTATTGCAATATAAAAGTATATTTAAAAACTTTAATGTTAGGTGGGATTAATTGCGATTAAA
>NW_015629508.1:44096-66236 GCF_001515625.1 Sinocyclocheilus rhinocerous
TTTTTTAAAATAGAAAACAGTTATTTTAAATTGTAATGATATTACAGTTTTACTGTATTTTTGATCAAATATATATAAGAATTGTATTTATTTAGATGCAGAACGTCTTTACGACCACATCAAGCGGGAGGCTTTTCAGGCGCGCACTCCAACTCCACCTCGGCGTCAGGTGCTAGTCAAACGAGCGCGGAAAAGATACAGGTGACAAGGAGCTTCAGTAGAACAACAGTGAACTGTGATCAGATGAGATGCTGTCAGGCCATATGTCAGTAAAAATGAATTTTCCTGTCCTGTCAGCTGTTATACTGTATTCGTAGCGCGTGCTCTTCAGTTGCATGCACAAATGCGGTGGTGCACACTGTGCACACTGTGCACTTCATATTAAAGCGAAGAAACTACGAGCATGCAATGTCGTAATTATGTTGTCAGTTAAGTCATGAAGTTACCAAAAAGGTGATTAAAGCTGCCTTAAAACGGTGCATGCATGTAATATATTATATATGAGTTACATTAAGAACATGTCTCTGAAATGGTTTTCAAAACTGTCCTGGAGCAGCCCAGCACTGTCTCCCTTATTTAACACACCCGATTCAACTCGTCAGCTCATTAGTAGAGACTATAAGACCTGAAGTGGGTCAGAAAAGGTAAAGAGAGTTGAGAGAAAATACGATGCCATATCCGCGTCACGTTCAGCAGCAGCAGCTCTTAAAGAAATTGCAGCCAAACAACCAGCTGCTGACATGTCTGTTAATCAAAGAAAAAAAGAGGAAATCAATAACTTTTAAACTTTAAGGATTTATCTATATTTAATTTAGAATTTAGTGTTCGATAACTTCAATTTAAATTTCTATATATTTTTGCTGAAGGGCACAGGTAAATATGACATTTATTATAATGGGTTTATGTGAAGACTGTTTCAAGTTCACTTAAATTAGAAGTTATTTTTTAAAATCTAATAAACGTTCAAATTGATAGCTCTCAATTATACTGTAATGTTGAATGGCTATAGTCAGTGGTTAAACATTAGGGGGAAAACTTTTTTATAGAGACATCAGTATTATTGGTATCAGTGATACTGGCCTTCAGTCATAAAAAAGATGCCATTAAACAAATATTAAAAATATACTGTCTTTATGTTGTTTTTGTACATTAATTTGAAGATTGAATGTAAAATTATTGCAATATAAAAGTATATTTAAAAACGTTAATCATAGGTGGGATTAAACGCAATTAATTTCAGAAAAAATGTGATTAATTTGCTAATTTTTTTTAATCGATTGACAGCACTAAGTTATTTGTTTAATTATGAGAAATATTCCAGATGTTTCATAATTTTTTTTTCTATTATCCAATTAGAAGTTTCCCAATAAAACATGTTGGGAATACTCTTTTAATTCATGATTAATTGATTGTTCCTGAGACCTCAAATTCACTGTTAATTGTAACCAACCCTGTTAATATATTGTGATGTCCTTTTAATTAACAACAACCAGTTTCTTAAACAGATAACGTCATCCTCCAAAAAACAACTTTTTTTTTTTTTAATGGGAAAATGACAACATTAGCAATGAATGTGATCAATTCTGAGGATTGGTTTGTCTGATTTTAAGGTTTGTTAAAACATTACTATAATGTAAAATTTTCAGAGGATGGTGAAAAATATAATTTGAGCTCACTTTACATTTTATTTCCAACCTGTTACACACCCTGTTCATTTACTTACAGTTGTGTACACAAAATCTATAAAAGTTGCACAGAATTGTATTATTTTTTAAAGTTATAGAGCTTAAAAGGTCCTGCCAACAAGCACAACCCTGCAGAAGTCACTTATTATAAAAAATATTTCAAAACGAAACATCACACACTAGTCTGTTCAGATTTATGCCACATTCATCTTTTGAGAAAGTGAAAATAAGGTTATGTTCACACAGCCATTCCTATCTTTGAATGTCTGCTTAGTTGAAGTCTTTTTTCCCACCAACCTGTAAGAAATCTGTAGCCGAGAGATAAATGTAGGCATTGATGATCTGAAAGCACGTGCGCACGTTCTCCGAGCTCAGTTCTGAAATAGAGAAATGGTTGAAGGGTGAAGCAATATCACAGAGCAATATCTCTGAGAGAAAAATAACAGGTAGGAGAGAACATGAACACCAGCAGTGAGGGAGACAGAAGCTGTGTGTGGAAAGACAGGAAAATGGTTACATTTCATATAACAAAACATCAGTCTGCAGCACAGACAACTCCACACCGCAACTCTGACTCATCCAGAACTCACACTCCTGCAGACGGAAGACAAGACAACAGGAAACAACCGCAGTGGTAGACTATCTATTTAAACCTTTATGCAACAACATCTTAGTTTAAATAGGACTGATTACGCACACACTACCATTTAAAAAGTTTGGGGTTTGTACGATTTTCAATATTTCTAAAAGAAGTCTCTTATGCTCACCAAGACTGGATTTATTTGATCAAAATACAATAAAAACAGTAATATTGTGAACTATTATTACGATTCAAAACAACTACTTTCTATTGTGATATATTTTAAAATGTTATTTATTTTTGTGATGACAAAGATGAATTTTCAGCATCATTACTCCAGTCTTTAGTATCACGATCCTTCAGAAATCATTCTAATATGCTGATTTGCTGCCCAAGAAACATTTATTATTAATTTTAAATGCTGAAAACATTTGTGCTGCTCAATATTTTTGAGAAAACATTTTCAGCATTCTTAACATTTTTTTTTTAAAGAACAATTTATTTGAAATAGATTTTTTTTGTAAAAATGTAAACATTTTACTGTCACTGCTGATCATTTTAATGCATCCTTGATACAAAAATATTAAAAATTAATGCTTGTTTAATTTTTTTTTTAAATACAGAATTAAGATGCATTTGTTGAACCTAAAATTTGACAGTGTTTTATAGCAGTTTTATGGAAATAAAACATTGAGAAAATATTGACATCTAAAGCTACTTTGTGATGTATATTCATTGTCTTCATTAAAATAATGCAATGTCTTTTAATGAAGTTCATATGGAGACTTTTCTCAGCTATAATCGATATATGTAATTAATTTTAATTAGCCTTTTTTCAAACTTGCCCATTTTCCTTTTGGGGCTCGAGTGAAGTGCAGAAATCAAGGTTAGACTACACTAAGCTGTAAGTAAAGAGATAATCATACAGCAATTACAGTAACAATTACATCAATACACATCGGCACAACAATGAACAATGAGTCTATTTCCACAGAGCAACTGCAAGCCACTCATCTGCTGCTTATCTTGCTATTTATTGCTACAGTTGCTATGGGATCCATTAATCACTTTGACACAGTACTTTCAATTAGATGTTGTGGCTGATCTTATTGAGCTTAAATTGAACTGTGGCCTTTATCATGTTAAATAAGACTTTAATATTATCTTTTAAAATGATTTTAATGGACTTCCAGGGATCGACTGTCCCGGCTTCCCTTTGCAGACGACCTTGCACAAAGCCATGGTGACCTCAGCTGAAAAAAACAGCGCAAAATGTCTCAAAGGCTGAACAGGATTTGGGGTGAATTTCAAGGGCTTTAGGATGGGGTGACCCTTATATTGTTAAAAGTAATGAGAGATGGCACAATCACTGCTTCAACTGTGCCTGGAACCGCAGCGTGTTTTGTACTTTTCAAAGGTCAAGAGGGTTTCCATTCTGCACAACCTTACGGTGACACACATCGCACTTCTGCCATCCTCAGCTGATGATCTAAAGATAAAATTGCTTTTCTGAGCTGGTTATGTTCAAACTCAACATCACAAGCCCATTTGACAGCAGGATGGACAGAAAAGCGCACAAATCACTACAGAAAATACAGTGGCCATTTTGAAGGAATCAATCCATCCATCCATATTCGCATATATTTAAAATTATTAAGATTTTTTCATGATTTTGAAAAAAATCTATTATGCACTAACGCTGAAACGATTAGTCAACATAGTTGACAACATCTAGCCTTAAATCAAGCAGCTTTACAGTATTAAACATGAAAAACAAGAGTCAGTGTCACTTTAAATTAAAATTACAACTTGATTTTCTGTTATAAAGCAGCTCTCCAATGTGGAGCTAGCTAATGATAAAATCTTTTTATTAGTGGGAAAGAAATTGTATTCCATTAAAGTGATAGTTTGGTTTGCAGAGATCAAAGCTTGATCTAGTTCAGGACTGTTTTGATTATCATAACCCTATAAGGTAATTTAAGAGAGATTATGTTGTGAATAAAATATCCAAAAAGAACACATCTTACCTTTATTTTGTTTCTCATCCCTATGACTTACAAAAGAGATGTTAGGCAGAATGATGTGCCATTCAGTTACTTGATCATATAGCTAAACAAATGGTGAATGAGAGAGTTTCTCTGTCTGTCTTCTCATTTTGTGTGCCAAATATATTTATTTGTATATAATAATTGTAATTACATAATATGATTTTCAAAAGCTGAAGTGATTACCTTTATTTATTTGTTAGAATATGTGACCCTGGACCACAAAACCAGTCATAAGGGTCAATTTTAGGATAGGATAGGACAATATTTGGCTGAGATACAACTATTTGAAAATCTGGAATCTGATTATCAAAATATTGAGAAAATTGCCTTTAAAGTTGTCCAAATGAAGTTCCTAGAAATGCATATTACCAAGCGAAAATTAGGTTTTGATAAATTTATGGCAGGGAATTTACAAAATATCTTCATGTAACATGATCTTTACTTAATATCCTAATGATTTTTGGCATAAAAGTAAAAGTAAAAATAATTTTGACCCCTACAATGTATTGTTGGCTATTGATACAAATATACCCGTGCTACTTATAACTGGTTTTGTGGTCCAGGGTCACATATGTATACCTCAATATTTTAACTAATTGCAAAAGCTGAATAATTAATCAAAGTCTACTGATTAATCAGTGAAATAATCGATGATTAGCCAATTAATCGTTCTAATAGTAGTTAGATTAATTGATTATCAAAATAATCGTTTGTTGCAGCCCTCATGCTCACCATGTATTTATTTGATAAAAATACAGTGAAAACAGTAATATTGTGAAATATTGCTACAACAAAAATCAAATAACACTTTTCTATTTTAATATAAATTTTAAAACTTATACTTTTCCTGGCAAAGCTGAATTTTACATATTTCTAAATTTTATACACAAACACACATACTTGTACTGTCAAACGATTAATCGCGATTAGTCGCATCCAAAATAAAAGTTTTTGTTTACATTATACATGTATGTGTATTGTGTATATTTATTATGTATATAGAAATACACACACACACATACAGTATATATTTTGAAAATATTTACATGTTTATACATTTATATATTCATATTCTTATATTTGATATATATTTAATATATAAACATAATTTTTTTTTATATATACATGCATGTGTTTGTATTTATATATACATAATAAATATACACAGTATACACACATATATGATGTAAACAAAAACTTTTATTTTGGATGCAATTAATCGCGATTAATCATTTGACAGCACTAATACCTGCATATAATAACAGCCCCACACTGTTAAAAGCAGCTGGTTTCTCTGAAATTAGATTTTTTTTTCAACAGTGTTGAGTGGTCCATTTCCTGTACAAGAGCACTTTACGCTTCCTCCTCTTACCGCACGATCATGAGAACGCTGTCCGCAGACTGCTTGGAGTTCAAATTATTTGAATAAAATTAAAATCATTCCCATTTCACAATAAATATATGATCCTCTGCTTCCCCTAGCCATGATTCGCAGACGGATAATGATGATGAGGTACGAAACAATTTCATTTCTACCATCTCGTGCAGTCCATGAATATTTATGTCATCAGAAGAACGGCAGCTCTGCTCAGCCTCTAGAGCACCGTAACAAGTGCGTCATGAACACTGTTATTACACAGAGGAATAAAATTAGCTGAAGAACAGAATAAAGATGAAGGGGAAAAAAGAAGTGCAGAACTTCAATCTGCAACAGGGCTCATACTTACAAACCTGCTATTTCATAATTAGTCAGCAGGTATTTTTCAGGCTTTGTGTAAACAAATCTGATTTATGTGCCGGTACAATGAATATAAGTGGAGTGATTGACGTCATTTCAATCAAAGTGATAGAAAATAGAACTCCTGGGTGGTTTTTCACCTATGGTCACTTTTGGCCATGTGGACTTAAAATAAAGCAGGTTAGAACACAGACTCTCATAGTTTATTGGTCTACTGACAATGTCCAACAGTTGATGTACATGAATCATAGGTGTCATGTTTTCTAATTTTTCCAATATGATAAAAAAACTAATTTCCATCATTTCAAAATATACTGAATTTACTAGCATTCTGTGGTGGAAATGACAGTTGTATAAATAAATAAAAAGTCACTTATGTTCATATTCCTCCCTCATTTTTCTTGATTTTGCTTTAGTGTGGTGAAAATTACACAACTGCGGGACAGTTCAAGTTTTTGAAAGGTTGATAAATCATTGCCACACTATAAATACTGAACTGTTTTTTTTTTTTTAATTATAACAGTTCCTATGTAATAACTTATGGCAGAAAGGTGCCTTAAATTAAAAAAGCACCTTCAAATAAATTAAAATAACACCAAACAATCATAATATTTCTTCTCACTGCCTACAATAGGTTTTTTGAGAAGACGCCTCTGTGAATCGTTTTTTTGTGTGTGTTAAACTCTGAAGTGTTAAATCTATTACTGATGCCATAGCAGGAGTATTTACACCACTAATGAAGCTCTGCTGTCACAAATTTCATTACATTCCTGAAAACCTTATTAAGCCAAGTGTCATCATTTCAGTAGCCCACATAGAGTTAAAAGCCTATAATGGAAAATATACTGATGTCATGTTATTTAGCAGGTCTGGTAGCACAGCACTCAATAAAAATCAGCCCAACCAACCTGTGCACACCATTCAGGGTACATTACACATTACAATAAATGCCAAATACTGTATACAGGTGCATCTAAAAAAAATTTGAATATCGTGAAAAAGTTTTCTTTCAAAAAGTGAAACGTTCATATATTCTAGATTCATTACTTCAAGTAAAACATTTCAAAAGTTTTTTTTATTTTAATGTTGATGATTAGAGCTTACAGCTCACGAAAGTCAAAAATCCAGTATCTCAAAATATTAGAATATTTACATTTGAGTTTCATTAAATGACCATCCCTACAGTATAAATTCCGGGCATAACTTGTTCTTTGAAACCACAATAATGGGGAAGACTGCTGACTTGGCAATGGTCCAGAAGACAATCTTTGACACCCTCCACAAAGAGGGTAAGTCACAGAAGGTCATTACTGAAAGCGGTGGCTGTTCACAGAGTGCTGTATCAAAGCATATTAAATGCAAAGTTGACTGGAAGGAAGAAATTGGGTAGGAAAAGGTGCACAAGCAACAGGGATGACCGCAAGCTTGAGAATACTGTCAATCAAAGCTGATTCAAACACTTGGGATAGCTCCACAAGGAGTGGACTAAAGCTGGAGTCAGTGCATCAAGAGTCACCACGCTCAGACGTCTTCAGGAAAAGGGCTACCAAGCCACTTCTGAAACAGAAACAACGTCAGAAGCATCTTACCTGGGCTAAGGAGAAAAAGAACTGGACTGTTGCACAGTGGTCCAAAGTCCTCTTTTCAGAGAAAAGTAAATTTTGCATTTCATTTGGAAATCAAGGTCTGGAGTGTGGAGGAAGACTGGAGAGGCACAGAATCCAAGCTGCTTGAAGTCCAGTGTCAAGTTTCCGAAGTCAGTGATGATTTGGGGTGCCGTGACGTCTGCTGGTGTTGGTCCATTGTGTTTTATCAACTCCAAAGTTAACGCAGCCATCTACCAGGAGATTTTGGAGCACTTTATGCTTCCATCTGCTGACAAGCGGATTTTTGACTCTCATGAGCTGTAAGCTCTAATGTTTTACTTGTTAATAAATGTTTTACTTTACATGTAATGTATCTAGAATATATGAAAGTTTCACTTTTTGAAAGAAGTTACAAAAAATGTAAGTTTTTCACGACATTCTAATTTTTTGAGATGCACCTGTACATTGTTAACAGTGCTGCGATTCTTCGTTCTATTCAAAGCTTATTTTTTATCAAAAAAGTTGACAACATCTGACAGCACAGTGTGATGTCAATTAAGGCACGACAATGGCACTCATAAATCAAAATAAAGCCACTTTCAGGCAATTACAATCATTATGTCTGCACTGCCATTACTGGAGTTTATATAAAGACGCCTTGGAAGACCATAAAAGCTAAATCTAAGTATTATAAAATATTTTTTTCAGGGAAGGAACAAAGTGCTAGGATTCTCTGAAATCTATTACTGATACCACAGGGAACTGTAAAATGAATATTTGTGGAGCTTGTATTCAAATCCACGTTTGAGCATAATTAGCTGGGAATTCTTGGACTAATGCAGTCAGACTGAATTATTCGCTAACCCTGCTCTGACTAAACCCTGCTCCCTCTGAGAATATAATGACCAGTCCATTAAGGCATGATTAAACATGCTGCTATACCAGCCTGGTCTCATGTTTATACGTAGGAATTAATACGTAACATTTACAAGCACAAAACGTACATTTTTGTACGTTTTTATTAATGCTAAAACGTACAATTTAGACGTATTTCAACGTTTAAAACGTACAAATCGCTACGTATTTTTAGCTAAAAAACGTAAAAATATTTACGTATCTTTTATATCAAGATATTCGTATCAATGCATTTTTATCATTTTATCAATAAGCGATTTAGATTTTGACTGATGCTGGCTGGACAGGATTTACCGCGAGTTTTCAAAATCGCGATAATCAAATACGGTTTTGATGATAATTAAATGTAAAACGATAATACTAACCGTCAGGGCATTTTATCGTGATTTATCGTGAAACCGGTAATCGTTCCATCCCTTAATGCATTTAGATGTGAAAATGAAAATAAATAAATAAACAACTCTATAAATCTCACACGGCTGCCATTCTTTTTCACTGGCATTAAATCAAGACAAGCGATATACAGTATAACCTCTCGAAGAACCAACCCAACCTCAGTGGATTTTTGTCATTAAATTATTTCTAAAAAGGTCACATGCCAGCTATAGCTTGAGGCAACGAACCAAAGTAAGAGTAAACACATTACCTTAAAGGGGTCATATGATGCGATTTCAAGTTTTCCTTTCTCTTTGGAGTGTTACAAGCTCTTGGTGCATAAAGAAGATCTGTAAAGTTGCAAAGACTAAAGTCTCAAATCCAAAGAGATATTCTTTATAAAAGTTAAGAGTCAACCACGCCTACCTAAAACGGCTCGTTCTAACACACCTCCACCTGTCTACGTCATGATGTGGGAAGATTTGCATAACGCCGCCCAAACGTTCACGCAAAGAAAGAAGGCGTAACTTTTATTCTCGCTGTAGTATTGTTGTTGCCGCCGCCATGTCGTGAAGACGCTGTGTGTTTCGTTGTGAAAGCGAAACTACTTTGTTTAGTCTTCCAAAAGAGGACACGACTCAGTGGTTAAGTTGTATTTACAATCAACCCAAATATTCAGATGTGTGCAGCACATTTTATGGAGGACTGTTTCCTGATCCTGGGAGAGTAGACTACAATGCCGGCTGTTCTGACTCACAGACTGTAAGTACGTTTTTTATATTTAAAATATTTGCCACTGATGACTCAAACGCGAGTTTTGAGCAGTACAAATGCAGACATGGCTTTATGTTTACGTGGCGCGATTCAATGCAACGTGTAAAAGGACAGTATAAGTCATTATAATACGTAATTATGTCCCCACTGGATGCAACAAATGCCTCGTTTATAAACATTAATTGGTTTTAATGTTTTTGTCTCGTCGCTCCGGCCGGGACAAGGCATCACAATATGGTAAGGGGTGTAACATTTCCGTCACACGCTTGAGGAATTCGGCCAATCACAATGCACTGGATAGCTGGCCAATCAGAGCACACCTTGCTTTTCAGAACGATGAGCTTTGTAAAAATCACGTAATCACGTACATTATTGTTTCTTCTCTATGCAAACAATAATGTACAGTATGTGGAAAATAATGTGTTTTTTGAACCTTAAACCGCATAAACACATTTCATTACACCAAATACACAAAATAATGTTCTTTTTAGCAACATCATATGACCCCTTTAACAATACGAAATATCACTGAAATCAATGTACACAAGAAAAACTGTAAGATTTGTCTGGTCAACATGAAGCCACATTTCTAAAAGAAACTCAAACAAGCTAATGGGCAGACATTTTGCCATCAATGTTAACAGCAGATCAAAAGCTTTCATAGAGGTGATGATAATGCTACAATAATTCAACTGCAGTAGAGAATTAGATGTACCCTGTGAAGAGCCTCACCAGTGTGCAGAAAACTTCTTTTGTAGAGAAAATTATGCAAATAAACTGTATTTCAATATGTATGAATGGTGTGACACTCTCGCTCGTTTCCTTGCCATAATATAAGTGGCTATTCAACTGATAAAGAACACAGTAATCTTTTTATTCACAGAAATGAAAAATTTTTATACAAAAGAAAAAACCTGCTTCGTTCTATAACATTTCGTGAAGTAGTATTAAAGTGATGCGGATTTTCAAATGGTGCCATCACTGTTATGATAATTTTAAACTCTTCTCTCCTTGTATGGTCCATAGTTGTGAATAGACATACAGAACACGCAGGACAAAAGACATGTCACAGATTTTCACTAGAACAGACATTTTAATTCATTCAGTCTTACTGTAAATCAGATCTTGTGACTGGAAACAAAAGAGACTGAAAGAGAAGTTTTGTAAAAGGTGATCTGCTGAGATCAACCGCTAGACAAGACCTTGACCTTTACATTTCAACATTTAATTCAACCATAATCTTTTAATTTAGTATTTTAATTAAATGAGCAATTGTAAAAAGCAGTTTATTGATATAAGGGCCCTTTAGATAAATAGACAGATAGACGGACTGACAGATGGATAAATAGAAGGAAGATGGATGTACAGACAGACAGACCAACAGACGGATGGACAAGTGTACAGACAGACACAATGGCACATGGACAGATAGAACGACATAAAAAGACAGACAGATAGAATGACAAACAATAAATAGATAATACAGATGGACAGACTGAATGATAGACGGACAGATAGAATGGCAGAATGATACACAAAGGCGAAGAAAGAACGACAGAACGATAGGCAGATAGAATAAAAGACAATAAACAGATGGACAGATAAAACAACAGAACGATTGACACATATATAGAATGACAGACAATAAATAGAAACTACAGACAGACAGACAGAATAATAAATGGACAGATAGAACGACAGAACGACAGACAGGCAGACAGACAGAGACAGACAGAATGATAAATGGACAGATAGAACGACAGACAGGCAGACAGAGACAGACAGAATGATAAATGGACAGATAGAACAAAAGAACGACAGCCAGGCAGACACAGAATGATAAATGGACAGATAGAACGACAGACAGGCAGACAGAGACAGACAGAATGATAAATGGACAGATAGAACAACAGAACGACAGCCAGGCAGACAGAGAGAGACAGAATGATAAATGGACAGATAGAACAACAGAACGACAGACAGGCAGACAGAGACAGACAGAATGATAAATGGACAGATAGAACAACAGAACGATAGACGACAGAATGACAGACGGACAGACAGAACGACAGACAGAATGATAGATGGACAAATAAAATGATAGACAGGCAGGTAGAATGACAGACAGAATGATAGATGGACAAATATAATGATAGACAGGCAGGTAGAATGACAGAACGATAGACAGACAGACAGAACAATAGAAACATAGAATGACAGATAGATACTGCAGACAGAACGACAGATGGACATGTAGAATGACAGGTTGAAATAATTACAGATATTACTACAGACAAGCAGAATTTCCAACAGACCGATAGAGAAACACACACCGAAAGACGGATATACATTTTTTTTAATTATAAAACAGACGTACTACTTTGTTTTCACATAGACAGTGGATTCTGACATTGTACATAGCCCCTTGTTGATATTTGAGTAGTGCTTCTAAAAGTTTAGTCATTTAAAAAACAAGAGCATTTTTCATGCCTCTGAGGGCTTGTTATGAGATGTAGACACTGCTCCATTTCTAGCATCTCTCATGGGCACTGATCTTTGCTAAAGGCTTGTGGCTATGACTCTTTGACACAGCCAATAAACACTGCTAACAGCCTGAGCATCTAGGCCAATGTTTTCATTAAAAAAAAAAAAAAGTCAAGAGATTCACCAAAGAGATTCAAAGAGGCAGATGGAGCGTCCTTTGATGAGATAAAATCCAGACAAACAGCATATCTATAGTGTGAAAAGTGTTTCTCAGCATGTCAGAAACAGCAGACGCCTCATTATTTGTCCTTGCAGTAACGAACATCCGAAAGTATGAAAAACACACACACTAGTGCATGCTCAGCAGTTTCAAGTGAGACAGACGAAAACTTTGGCAGTCGAGAAATATTCTTCCACCTCTGCAGAAAATCAGTCAAAGGGTCGTTGAAATGTCCATAAGGTGAAGTCAAATTCGGTTTGAGAAAATCTATGGGCTTTTGCTGCTGGGGTCAACAAAAAAAATGACAATTCGGTGAAAGTTTCTACTGCAGGGCCTGATAAAACTGGGGCTGGAAAGAAGGGACAATTCCAGCGCTGTCAGTGTCATCAAACGCTGCAATCAGTAACAGTGAAATAACTCACCATAGAAACATATTTCTTGAAAAAGCAATGACTTTCGTGCCACTGTGAACTGCTGTAAGTAAAGCAAACAGGCTTAGGCATCAGCCCGATGGCATTTCAGACATCCACCGGCGCTATCGAAATAGCCACACAAACGTGTACGAAATTTCCTTAGGTTATTAAAACCGCCGCACACGATTTGGCATTTAAAAGGCAAATCTCACGGCCCTAAGTCTACTTATTATGGGATTTATTTTTGTGTACGTGTGAGAATACGCATGGTGACCTCATCCTCAGGAGTTGGAGTATTTACACCGCTAATGAAGCTCTGCTGTCACAAATAGAGAAGTTCATTACATTTCTGAAAATCTTATTAAACCAAGTGTCAACATTTTCCATTATGGGCTCTAACCTCCATGCGGGCTACGGGAAAAGTCACTGAACTCCTGTAAATTTGCAGGTCTAATAGCACAGAGTAAATGTGTAAAGCACCAACCCAACCCACTGAATAATGCCATTCAGATCATCTCTGTATACTACAGTTCACATCAAATGTGTTCTTAGAGGTGTTGTAATTTTTCATCCATTTTTGTCTACAAAGTGTTGAGTAGAAGCTAAATCTATAATTTTTTAGTATCCTGATATAAAATCATTGCTTTAGCAAGTTGAGCAGTACTTCTATATGTATATATATATATATATATATATATAAACACAAACAAAAATCAAGGTTACATTGAAGCACATAAAATGGAAATAAACAGGGTCAAACTGCGGGTGTTAAAATATTCACTGTTTAAACAGTAAACAGTAAATGAAACAGGGTTCGCAGAAGGTTCTTTAAAGTGCTCGAATTTAGCTTTTAGAAATTTTAAAGGCTCGAAGACCTGGAAAATTGACTGGAAAATTCAGTTTAAAAGTGCAGGAAATTAAAAAAGAAAAGGTGTATGTGGTTTACATGCACAATACAAAATAGAGAAAAGAAAAACTATTAGTAGAAAAAAAAAAAAGGTTGAATACCTCTGATACAAGATATATCTGAAAAGTTATTCAGGTTCAACATTTGCTTTGGAGTTCAACTAAAAGCTTTAATAGTAGGTCTAAATGCTGTATCGGGTTTTATGGTGTTTCATTTATTTAGCCTAATTTGTATAAGAGTTAAATGTCTATATAATATCCTCATATATTCTTTGAGTACAATGCAAGTCACTTTGGATAAAAGTATCTGTCAAATACATAAATGTAAATGTAAATCCTTCTATAAAGGACAAAAAGCATGTGAAAAATAAAAGGTCAATTAGGAAAAATTGTATGTATTAGATAAAGTCTTTGTGTTGTATAAAATGCTAAAAAAAAGTCCTTGAAAGTCCTGGGTTTTCATGAAGTGTTTCCTGTATAAACCACATGATGTAAATAATGTTTGTCAACATGACTTAAGTGCGGAAAGTCAACTATAAACAAAACCTTTTCTGCATAAAGTTATATACAATTTTACAACTTTGTCTCCATGACAGTGCAATGCCATAAATGAAAAAACAACTGTAAAGCAGATTATTTAAACAGTTCAAATAATACACAGAAGAAGTGATTTTATGCCTCACATATCTGCCCAGTCCGCATCAAAATTTCCTTTAAAAAAGCAAACGAGGAGTAAATGAGTAGAAATTATTTTTGAGGTAATCAACATCAGCCACAAATGCTGTTGACTGAGCTTCATTTGTACTGAAACTGTAAATATATATAGTTTTAAAATTAAACTAGACTTGGTTTACTTTAATGTTGACCTCAACTACTTTAAAATACATGTGGCTTGTTTTCTACACTTTGATAGCAAGTGATCACAGACCAATTTCCACATTTAAAAGCTAAATGTACTGCTAAAGCCATTTCACTGTAACAGGAAGTAAATGGGAGTGCCACAGTAAACCAGCTCAGCATCACGCACACGCTCCAGATTCAGAGAAAGACAGTAGTGTAGTCAGCAGGAGGGCCGTGGCAGGAGCCTCTCATCCCAGACCTCAGCAGGTGAGGAGCTGCGAGCAGTGAGAGATGAGGAAAGTGAGCTCAGCGAGAGATCTGCTCCCCTCTCGAACAGCGCTAAGAACACAGAGTTACAACAGATGATGAGATTTCATCATTCAGGCAGATAAGCTGGCCCGAATGCTGCGCTGCGTTCGCTAGAGTGCTGGCGACAACCTGAAACTTTTTCTTTCACATTCTGTCTCGAGGAGTTATTTTTACTTTTCTTGTCCCACTTCACATTTTACAGCTATGAATACAAGATTTCAGAGAAGAAAATTCAGTCGCTGAGATGATACTAGGGTTGTCATAATACCGAAACGTAGTCAGTATCAATACCAGTGAAATGCAGTGATGCAACAACAAAACTATGCTACTCAAAAAAACCATGTGCCATTAATTTTCATATTATGACTTATAACAGATACATGGCTGATATTCTATGCAATTTTCTAAACACATTAAAAATAAAAGATTCAAAACTAAAACCAATTGTTTTAAATGCTACAAGTGAATTTGGGAATCACTGCATTTTGATGTACGCATTTTATATGCATTATTACCTATATGAAAAATGGATACTCGTTTAGAAATTTGATAGAAATTAGGGTAACACTTTAGTATAGGGACCAATTCTCACTATTAACTAGTTGCTTATTAGCATGCCTATTATTAACATATTGGCTGTTTATTAGTACTTATAAAGCATATATTCTGCATGACCATATTCTACATCCCTAATCATACCCAATACCTAAACTTAACAACTACCTTTTTAACTATTAATAAGCAGCAAATTAGTAGTTTAATGATGCAAAAGCTTCTAAAAGAAGGAAGAATTGGACCTTAAAACAAAGTGTGACCGAAATTACATTTGAATTATTAAACTATTAGTGTTTTTAAAGATTAACATTAAGCATTTTAATGACGGCAATGCTTAACTTATTTTATATACGTATATATAATATAAAATTAAATTAAAACAATGGCATGTAGTCTTCAAGTATTTCTCATTTAAATAAATGTTGCTTTAAGCTTTTTGAAAGCAATCATTCAACAGAGTACACTAAAATGAAGAATGAAGAAATAATATTTTTTGTTTATATTGTTTGATTAATAATGACATTATAGCAGCAGGTATATTAGGTTCAAATACACTTGCAAGGTTTTGCAGAGACTTGATTTTGTGGCACAAATTTGCTGTTTTTTGTTTACACTGAGAAAACAAAAATATACAACATACATGATATTTAGTGGTTACTAGTGACTCAATAGTGAGTCAATACTGTAGATATATACATGTATACATGGTGTGATATATACATATATATATATATATATATATATAAAGTTTGTACCAAAGTACTTTCGACATCTCTAGATGATACAGATTTATTTCCAGTCAGAGGCCATCCTCATTCCAATCCATAGAGAGAAATTAAATTTTTTTCCTAACTAGCTTCCCGAAGAATGGATGAAAGAGACGGAATCTTAACAGGCCCTTGTGCTAATATTACAATCAGCACCTGAAAGAGACGAGGATAGGAGAAATGAGCATGCAAATGGAAAAATCGCTTCAATCAGCCACCTCTCTTTGCATTTCAATGTGCCGGCAGATGCTTTAATGAAATGCTTTCTCTTATTCTCTCTCTCGTGGTGACCTCTAGCAACCCTCGACTCCGACGGCTACGTATCTTTCCGACCGTCTGAGGTTATGAGAGGTGTTGGCCTTACGCTTGAACGGCTCCTCTCGAGCGAACACTTCTTTGTGACATTTCCCAGAGGCTAGGAGGCGGTGAAGCAAGCATATTTAATTACAGTGCCCCAATCAAACCGTTAATTATATAATTCTAATACAACCCCAGGGAAGCAAAACCAGCAATTTTTGTGTCGCCTCAGTCACTCTGTAAATCATCGTATTCACGGTTCTATTACAACCAAAATAACATTTAAGTGAATTAAAAATACGAGAATAAGAGACAACCACTAAAAGGATCTGGCTGAGCAGAATAAAGAGCTCAACAACTACCGACCAGAATAAGAAATTGCCTTGTGTTAATTAATTGAATAACACCTTCATGAATAAAAGAGTACATCAAATGTATTAACTGCTGATTGACAATCAAACTGACTTCAAATTTTAAAAACCCTTTTCATTAAAGGATTGAGGTCAACTTAGTTAATATTCAGCCAGCAAGAATTGTGAAAATTAAAGAGGATGAATTAAATTCTGCTTTGTAAATTCAGCAGTACAAATCAGTGAAATGCATTTCAAGGCCATACGGCAGTTAACGTTGATCCGTATTAAAAAAAGCAAACTTGAAGGGGCAATTATTACAATTATGTGACATCAGTGTTTCAACCTTAATTTTATTAGGCTATGAGAATACTTTTTGTGCACAAAGAAAACAAAAATAACGACTTTATTCAACAATTTCTTCTTCATAACATTACAGTTGAACTACTGATGGACTATCACATGGACTATTTTAACAATGTCCTTACTACCTTTCTGGGTCTTGAACGTGTCAGTTACATTGCTGTCTATGCAGGGTCAGAAAGCTCTCGGAATTCATCAAAAATATCTTAATTGGAGTTCCGAAGATGAACAAAGGTCTTACGGGTTTGGAACGACATGAGGGTGAGTAATTAATGACAGAATTTAAATTTTTGTGTGAACTATCCCTTTTAAGGTGTTTTGAAGCCCAAAAGTCACTCCTTGAAATATAAGTCAGATTCACTGAAATGATATGACTCAAAAGAAAATAAGTAGATCTCACTACTTCTCTCATGAACAAACAAAGGAAAGCTATGGCAGATGATACGATTTCAGTAAACAACAAATTTCAGTCTGCTCTTCTGATAAACCTTCAGAAGACTTGGAATATAGCGTACCACTTTCATGATACTCTAATGGTGCTTTTGCATCCTTTTTGGAGCTCAACCAATCAAGTCCTTATACTTAGTCCTTATACACCTCCATTAAACTAAAAGGAGTGTCCAGGATATTTTTCGCTTTTTGTGATTCAGAGAAAAAAATCAAATGAGTTTGTAATGACACAGGGATAAGAAAATACAGACAAATAATGGCAAAATAAACCGATTAAAAATGATTTCAAAGGATTGAGGTCAACAAGAATTTAAATTGAGATGATGAATTCAACTAGAAAAGTCTGTGACTTGCATTTCAGGGCATGTCCATTTGACAGTTAAATTGGCACTGGCTTTCATCTTGATATTTAATTAAAAAAGAAGGTGGACACTTAAAGAGGCAACTACCTACCAAGTAGGGCGGACATATTCTGGAAGCTCAGGTGTGATGGCAGGGCTGTTCTCTAAAGTCACCAACCTGCATGAAGAGAAAGATCATGCCATTTAGAAAGCCTTCATTTAATATGCAATACCATGTTGCTAGGTAATCATGACATGGAAAGTCAAAAAAATCCTTCAAATGACAGAAATATTACAATGAAAGAACTATGCTTTTAGTGTCCATGGAAACGCTACAGCGGCATCAATTCATAAAAAGGCCTGCTGCAAGCTAAACATCTTCCATCTTTAAACAAAACAGGCGATCTTTCATAAAAGCATTCCAGAAAATGAATGGATGCCGCTAAATTTGTTGAAGTGCTGCTATTTTTGATCCAGGGGCTACAGAGGAGTCTTTGTGCAGGTCGGGTTATTGTACAGAGCGACTCTCTTTGTCTTGATACAAGAGAGATAGAGTGACTCAGAGAAAATGATAAATGGACAGCGGGGAACAACAACAAAACTAGAGAGCGAGTCTGAAGCCTTGAGCTTAAGGGAGCAAATGAACCCTCTTCAAAAAGATGAGCGAAGAGAATGAGAAAACTGACAGAATGGAGAGAAAAGAAATTAACTCAGAAGGGAGATAAAGATGGGGAGTGTATGAATTACAGCGCTAGAAAAGAAATCTATGGTAAATACAAAGCAGCATTGAGCTTATCACAGAAAATATCGATTAGTATGTAGGACACACAGTTTAAACCCGGAGCTGGAGATAAATTAATTTATGCGTAAGATTCCTCCTGACTCAGCGTCTTCTTGTCGCTTGACAGCACGGCTAAGTGTAATGTGTGGCACTTATATAAAAAAGGGTTGGTTCCGTACCTCTGAGGCACGACTCCAATGATTCATGCTATCATTCGTATCTGGACAGGCAATTTGTCACACAAACCTTTTAAGTATTACGTGTGTCACTGGCTGACAGGACAAAGCATCCGACAGGACGGAAACAGCCACTAACTGGAAACCCATTTAGATTGAGGGCAGTTAATACCACTGCAATGCTTTAGCTGTATTCCTGAGGTCAGGAATTATTTGAACAAAGATGACAAAGGACTGAATTGAAATGTGACACCCATATCCTTAAGTATGCCTTTGAAAGGTCAATGAATTGGGTAAATCTCAACCTATTTAAAAGCTATGTAATATTCTACATGAAAATGTTTTGTTAATATAAAAGTGTGAAAAAAATTTACTCTTTTTTACACAGTTATATGCAATTCAGAATTGAATTGAAAACCTCTTTTCAAAAACAAAAGAAATTTAGTAAAAATAGTAATATTACGCCAGTCTTTAGAGTCACATGATCCTTAAAGGGGTCATATAACGCTACATGCACTTTTACAAGTTGTTTGAACTGAAATGTGTGTTGACAGTGTGTACCCATGTTTTTGACAGGGTAAAAAAGGTGTTTTTTACACTACCATTGAGAAATTTAACCAAACTATGTTACAGACTTTTCATTAAGACCCTAAAGAACTTTTCACCCTTTCAACTTGTGAAAAATGGGCATCCTATGACCCCTTTAATAAATCATTCTAAAATGATGGTTTGCCTAAGAAATATTTCTTATTATTACCAATGTTGATAACACTTGTGCAGTGCTGATTAACATTTTTGTGCAAACAGTGATAGGCCCCATCATGACACAGACTGCACTTGTTAAAATTACAAATGGCTTCTTGCATCAGACCAAGGCTGCATCTCCTTCCTAGTTTTACTTGATCTTAATGCTGCATTTGACACTGTCGCCCACAACATACTCATAGACTGATTACAAAATTATACTCGTATTCAGTGACAGGCATTAAAATTATTTAAATCCTGCATGTTTGACCGTTACCTCTTTGTTTATTTAAATGAGGAATCATCCAAGTTAACGCCAGTAAAGTATGGAGTGCCACAATGATCTGTTCTGGGCCCTCTGCTGTTTTCAGTATACATGCTGCCTTTTGGTAATATTATTAGAAAACATGGGATTAGTTTCTCAGCTAGAGTAGACTCAGCTACTGTATATATTTCATCAAGACCAGAAGAATTATCTAAGATAACAGTGTTAAAGATGTAAAAGATCAGATGACCAGGAATTTTCTTCTATTAAATTCAGATAAGACAGATATATTACTTACTGGACCGAAAACCTGTACACAGAATCTCTTAGAATACAATTTTCTTCTAGAAAGATGTACTGTTATTTCCTCAACAGTCAAAAAATGTGGGTGTTTTGTTAGACAGCAACTCTGAAAATCATATTTCACATTTTACAAAAACAGCCTTCTTCCACCTTAGAAACATGAGCAAGCTACTGAACGTTACATGTTTCTGATGCAAAAAGCTAGTTCATGCATTCATGACCTCTAGACTGGATTACTGTAATGCACTACTAGGTGACTGTCCTGCATCTTTAATAAACAAGCTACAGCTAATCCAAAATGCAGCTGTAAGAGATCTTACCAGGAAACTTAATTGGTAATCGGTATTACACTTTATTTCCCAGAAATTTATTTGAATTGAAATTCATCTTCCTTGTCATTCCAAATCAAATTTTAGTGAGGTGTGGCTAATTTAATTCTAATGAACTCTTTAACTGAAAGGCCAATTCAATACTGAATTCATATTATGGACAATCACAAAGTGTTTTTTTGCATCCCAAAATCAGGACTGGGATTCAGACAGTGTAGGCATATCCAAATTGGTTGCTATAGTGATGTTGTAGGCATCAACAGTATGCCACCAGGTAACCTTCTTGTACAACTGTGAGCAGCAAGCTAGCTGTATGAAGAGAGCTGACAGAAAGCTGGAAATTTGTCCTCTCCTTATGTTCACCACAGTGGCCAGCTGCAGAGTTGAACCCATGCTGTGAACAAAACAGCATAACAGCTGGAGGAGGGTACATGCCACATTATTCTGTGCTGCCCTCACCATCGGCATTGCTGAGCGGCATGGAGTGCAGAGGTGAAAAAGCCACATGAGTCACATGTGGTTTTTGGAGCATTTTATGACAGATTTTAACTTTTTAACGCACTAAAGGAATTGTCAACAATTCCTCTGTTCAGAGTACAAAAAAAGACATTTGTGGTGGCCAAAATTGTTAGAACACCTGACAGATCTGACAAATATCTACCTTTTTTTGCCTCCAAAACAAGATTTAATTTCATAATGGTCATGAAACATGCAGATGGTTGCTCTGAGCACAGCAAATATCAGATGAAGTGGGTCGTACTGTTTTTATCCACTTTTAATTTTAATATTTGGTATGTCCAGCTTTTGCAGCAATTACAGAAGCACATCTCTCTGGCATAGTATCAATATATTTCCTGAGAACTTCAACACTAATGTTATCCCATGCCTTCTGCAACTCAAGCCAAAGGCTTTCCTTTGAAGGTGCAATAGATCTGTCCAATTCATTTTCCAACTCGCCCCAAATTTGCTCGATGGGGTTGAGGTCCAGACTTTGAGGGGGCCAGTCCATCATTTTCAATGTTCCAGCAGATTCCTTCCATCGCAGGTTGTTCCGGCAATAGTTCGTTTTATGGGTATTGTAATGGCCAATTCAACAAAAACAACTGAAACATCTTAAATATGCCAAGTGTTCTAACAATTTTGGCCACCACAGTATAGTATAATAATATAATATAATATAATAACACATTTTAACAGAATTCAATCTTTAACAACACCGAGGAAGCAATAGGGACCAATAGGGAACAATGACAATTTAATGAAATCAGAAGAGATAAAACTACTCCTGCAATGCATTGAGATATCAGATATGGGGTCCCACTGATATTTACATATATATATTATTCATATAGACATAGAAATAGAATAAAACTGTGACAGTATAGATATGAAGAGCAGACGCTATTAGAAGTACAGATGCAGAAATACTGAGAATATGAAACAAAGAGAGTATAAAGGTAAAACAAGGACTTTAGAGACATAAGTGAGAATATAAAAAATATAATATTAAAAAAAAACACTACCAGTTAGGGGGGGGGGGGGGGGG
>NW_015629508.1:66270-69632 GCF_001515625.1 Sinocyclocheilus rhinocerous
GGGTAATATGGCAAAAAATATCATATCATGATTTTTTTCAGGAATTCTGTCGAGTTGGTTCTACTGTTTTGCAAGTAGTCTGAGCAGTGCAGCCAAACTAATTTCCCTATTTAAAAAAAAAGCCTTACAAGGTTAAAAAAATATAAAATAAAAAAGAATGGCATATATTTAGGCCAAAGTGGGCAATAATAATAATAAAAAAAAATAATAATAATTTAATAAAATATTTGTAATTTTTTTTATCTTTGTCATTAAAAAATAAGAACAAAGATACACATTACAAATACACATAAAATACAAATAAAATTAACAGTTTTTTATTTTTTCAGGTACAGTAGGTGCATATAGCAGTAGCATAAAAGAAATTGAATGAACAAATATAAAAAAACACTATATACACTTCACTGTATAAAATATACATTGATTCTTATTAAAGCAACTGTATTAAAGTTCTTCAGTCAAGAACAATGAGTCATTTTTCTCTTTGTGATTTTGTTGTTTTATTAACATTATAGGAACAGTTCACACAAACCTGAAAATTCTGTTATTATTTACTCACTCTCAATTTGTTTTAAACCTGAATGAGTTTTTTTTCATAGTTGAACTTCCATAGTTTTTTTTTCCTACTATAAAAACAAATGGGGACCAGCAACTGCTTGGTTAACCACATTCTTCAAAATATCTTCATGTTCAGCATAAGAAAGAAATGAATACAGGTTTGGGACAACATGGGAGTGTGTAAATAATAACAGAATTTAAATTTTTGGGTGAACAATCCCTTTAATGACAAGCGGCAGCATGTTTAGTACTATTAAGCCGCTTTTCCACCGAAATTACCTGGAACAATTTTTTTCCCCCAGACTTGTTGCTGTCTGCATTTCCATCGCGGTCTAAAGTACCGTGAAGAATAGGTAAATAGTCTGGTGATGTAGGTCTGCACGCGTTTCTCAATACCAAGTACGCAAATTTCGGACTTGCATCCTCTGTAGTTTGAACTTTGCGAGTGAACTCCCGCGGACGGGATGGCACAAGTCTGGTAATTCTGCAAACAGCAGCGTACTTGATAACGTCAGTCAGCTCGCCTTGGCTACTGCAATTTTCCTCACTGTATATTTACAATAAGACGAAATATAGTAATATCAAACACCACTGCCTCCTTTCGTTTTCATTTAAACATATTAATAGCCGCAGAAATGTAGTTCAGGGAATGTATATAGCCTACATTACATTCAAACGAAATATTATATCAAACAGTATTGCCTCTTTTTATTTTCATTTTAACATATTAATATATTAATAGATTAATAGAATAAAGACCAAAGATTACCTGTTAGATTTACCCAAAACTAATTATAATCTTATGTTTAACCACTAAAGTGACATCAGAGCCAGCGGCAAATGTCAGAAGGACTAGCCGAGTTTAGGCTGCTCTCCTCGGGAAACATGAGCACTAAGCGCCCGCTGATTGCGTGGAGCTCACGTCTCTGAAATCAGCGGCGCACATTTTTAAATAGGCGACGTCTTTATAAATAAAACGCAGATTAGAATTTTAAACAACTACATTCTCGCCTGAAATACTTTTAAAACTACATTTCATGACACAATAACAGTAATATTTTATAATAAATGAATAAATGGTGGTTGAAATACAATGCTGCATGAACTCAACCAATCAGCATGTTTAGCGCCCAAGTCCCACCCCCGAAAGTTCCGGACCTTTGAAAAAGTACTACCTCACGAGCAGGGACTTTTTGAGGGGCACATTTTTACCAGGAACTTTGGGTAAAGTTCCTGCGGTGGAAACGGGGCTTTAGTCTGCTGTCACTTTAAGACCTGCACGCACCTAATACACAGGCACACATCTGTTTTACACTCAATTGTTTACTTTCACTCTAGACATAACCAACTGTGTTTATAGGTAAACCTTTTGTGTTTTTGACAGTATTAGTGCAATCAGATGTGAAAGATAAATTAGTCCAGTAATCAGGCGCTGTTTGACAGGCTTTTTAGTGTGCGCACGCTTCAGGTGTATGCTCTCAGAAAAGGCGCATGTCAGAACAACGCGCAAATGCTATGTTTAACCGGCAAGACTTTAAAGCACATGCAAATAATGCACTTTTGTGATTGCAAAGTGCAGTGTCCCGTGAGTGTAACTCTACCACTGAGTTAAAATTTTGATGTGAATGTATGTTGCGGTGTACAGAATATTGAGACGGAGACGCCAGAACTGCAACGGATAGAATATGCACTATAGCATGATACTACAATATTTCTTCAAAAGCAGATCGTGGAGACAATTTAATCGAACAAAAATCATGATATCGCACACCCCTACTACCAGCCAAGTTTGGACAGTGGACACACCTACTCATTTTTTTACCAAGGTGTGTCTGTTCTGTTGTATTGATCTATGGCAGCCCACTGCTTGAGACTAGTGCTCTGACCCATCAAAGTTTGACTTTTCATTCACTTATAACTTTTGACTCCTTTGGTGTAGAGACAAAATGTGTTCTCTTCTCATCCTGAGTTGATTGAATGTCTTTTCAATCTCCACCAAATCGATCGTCCATTATTGTGAACTATATTGTTAAAGCTGCAGTCCGTAACTTTTTTTGGTTAAAAATGATCCGAAATCAATATTTGAGCAAGTACATAACCAGCCAGTGTTCGAAACTATCGCCTTACTTTAGCCCTATTCACAACGGTCAGCTTATAATAATGTTTTCTAATTTGAGTGGTACGGGTAGGTTTTCGCGGGAAATTCAAGAATGCTGCTGCGTCATTACGTCACTTCTGTAAACATAAACAAGTTGTCCCGGCTACTAGGCTATCACATGTGAGGATCCTGCAGGTGGCCGATCGTTTATAGCCTTTTCTCACAGCAGCTGGAATAATTAAATGTATCATTTTGATGGCGGATTGTAATCCATAAAAGATTATGTGTTTCACACGTGAATGAAATTAAATTATATTCCAGTTATAAATGTGCTTCTGATTACAGATAGCCTGGGATTACAAAGATTTGTATTTTAAAGAAAACCAGTTCGAAAAGGGCATAATTTGCTTTTTGGGTTAAAAGAATCTCTTAATATGGAATTCGAAGAGTATGACAATTAGATTAGACTGTGCAGAAATTGAAATCTACACGCTAATACACACTATACTCATAGTCACAAATGCTGATGTTGTTAACATTAATCATTTGAGAATAAAGTATAACAATAATAATAATTTGAACGGTTTGATGTGATATGAGCTAACCGATCTTTAGATTTAATCACCATTGGTAGCGAGATTTATGGTAATGCTTTTTTCCTCAGTTGGTCAGAACAAACATGGCAGACTTGTTACTTGTTCAGATG
>NW_015629508.1:80615-89018 GCF_001515625.1 Sinocyclocheilus rhinocerous
TTTGAGCAAGTGCATAATTAGCCAGTGTTCAAAATTATCGCCTTACTTTAGCCTGTTTCACAACGGTTATTTTATAATAATGTTTTCTAATTTGAGTGGTACGGGTAGGTTTTCGCGGGAAATTCGAGCATGCCGCTGCGTCATTACGTCACTTCTGTAAACATAAAGAAGTTGTCCCGGTTACTAGCTAGGCTATCGCATGTGACTGAGGATCCTGCAGGTGGAGGATCGTTTATAGCCTTTTCTCACAGCAGCTGGAATAATTAAATTTATCATTCTGATGGCGGATTGTAATCCAGAATGGATTATGTGTTTATGAAACACATGTGAATGAAATTAAATTATATTCCAGTTTTAAATGTGCTTCTGATTACAGATAGCCTGGGATTATACAAGATTTGTATTTTAAAGACAACCAGTTCGAAGGGAGCATCATTTGCTTTTTGGGTTAAAAGAATTTCTTAATATGAAATTCGAGTGGTATGACAATTAGAGATTAGACTGTAATCTTGCGTATACACACTATACTGTAGGGCTGTCAAAATGGCTGAAAAACTAAATTCGAATTTTGTACTTAAATATTATCAAAATTATCGAATTATATTCGAATTTAAAATGCATAATTTCAGTTACGGTGAAGAAAAGCTTTAGGCTTCTCTCCTGAGGCCACAAGAGGGCGCATCATTCAAAGCATAAGATAACATGACTATCTGCGAAAAAAAAGTGATTAATGCAAGTTTAACTTTGAAAAAAAAACATATATTGAGACTTTATGGCGGGGTTTTCCCCATCCCACTGCATCTCATGGTTTTAAATGAAAAATGTACTCTGTGTGATTGGCTTTCCGCCCTTTGTATTAAACTATGGAAACATACATGATACTGTTTTGTTTATAGTTGTTTAAGCAACTTAATTATAATTGGTTTAGAAACATTATGCACTTTTTTTCGCAGATAGTCATGTTATCTTATGCTTTGAATAATGCGCCCTCTTGTGGCCTCAGGAGAGAAGCCTAAAGCTTTTCTTCACCCTAACTGAAATTATGCATTTTAAATTCGAATATAATTTGAATTTTGATAATATTTAAGTACAAAATTCGAATTTAGTTTTTCAGCCATTTTGACAGCCCTAATTTGTAGTATGTAAAGTATTACACGTATGCCGTATGTATTTTTAATTTAAAATGTGACAATCATGCTTAGAGAAGTACTATTTTAAACATTAAATGCCACTTACTTGAGCCTCTTAAAATCTACATAAAAATCGATATACACTACCATTCAAACGTTTTTGAACAGTAAGGTTTTTAATGTTTTTTAAAGAAATCTCTTCTGCTCACCAAGCCTGCATTTATTTGATCTAAAGTACAGCAAAAACAGATTTTTTTTAAAATAGTTTTACTATTTAAAATAACTGCTTTCTATTTGAATACATTTTAAATGTAATTTATTCCTGTGATTTCAAAGCTGAATTTTTAGCATCATTACTCCAGTCACATGATCCTTTAGAAATAATTATAATATTATGATTTGCTGCTCAAAAAACATTCATTATTATTATTATTATTATGTTGAAAACAGCAGAGTTTATTTTTTTCAGGTTTCTTTGATGAATAGAAAGTTCAGAAGAACAGCATTTATCTGAAATAGAAATATTTTGTAAAATTATAAATCTTTATCATCACTTTTGATCAATTTAAAGTAGGGCTGGGAAAAAAAATATATTTTTCGATTAATCGTTTTTTTAAATGACGTCGATTCGATATCGATTCTCAAAAGCCGCGAATCGATCTTTTCCGGTATTTATTTCAGTACAAATTTAAAACAAGATCTGATTAAGGTGAATCTTATCATTAGTCTTCTCCACTAGATGCCACCCTTATTTACCTTGCGCGATGTTACAACAGAAAGCCTGTCATTCATTCAGCGCTTATCATGGCCATACATATCAAGACTCAATGCTACTACTGCTAATAAATATGAATAAATCTTTATTTTTAAAGGAATAATCACATCTGTTTATAAAAATAAAAGGGTTTAATTTTAATTTGATTAGGATAAATTCAACTAATGTTTTATGCCATCTGATTACCATAAAAACAACATTAAGAACATTTTATAGGGCCCTATTATTGTTTTAAAAAAAAAAAGACCCTATACAAAAAAAAGAATAGGTTTAAAATACAGGCATGTGGTTCTTAATTTTTTTTTATTAATTCACCATTTGTAAACTGATGTTGTAAACTGATGTTTACTGTTCATTTTTTAGAAATATCAATAGCATTTGTATTAAAACTATATTCACTGAATGTAATAAAAAAATCGAGAATCGAATCGAGAGCTTGCGAATCGAAATCGAATCGGGACATCCTTGCTAAATAAAAGTATTAATTTCTATATTAATAGACTCCCCCCCCCAAAAAGAGAAATTATACTGACTCCAAACTTTTGAATGGTATAGTGTATAAAGTTACAAAAGCTTTTTATTTCGGATAAATGCTGATCTTTGGATCTTTCTATTCATCAAAGAATCCTGAAAAATGCACTGAACTGTTTTAAATATTGATAATAATAATAATAGAAATGTTTCTTAAACAGCAAATCAGCATATTAGAATGATTTCTGAAGGATCATGTGACACTGAAGACTGGAGTAATGATACTGGAGTAAATCTAGATTTGATCACAGGAATAAATTACATTTTAAAATATATTCAAATGGAAAGCAGTTATTTTAAATAGTAAAAATATTTCACAATATTACTGGTTTTGCTGTATTTTGGATCAAATAAATGCAGGCTTGGTGAGCAGAAGAGAATTCTTTAAAAACATTTTTTAATGTTACAGTCAAACATTTTTGACTGTACTGTGAACAATGCTACTTTCACAGTCGCAAAATACTAAAAATGCACAATCACAATGCTAAAAAAGCCTTTCAATAACTTTAACAGCATTTGGTTTTAAAAACAATAAAATGGAGAATCAATTGTTGTAGAAGCCGTGGATAAGTTGTGCACTGTAAACACATCAAGTGTAAAAGCACAATGAGTGTGTGCTGCTTCTGCACACGGCACTTCACAAATAGTTATAAATTATAATAGTTATAAATATTTATAAATAAAGTAAAATTAGGCAGTAAAGTAGGCAGCATGATAGTAAAAAAAAAAAAAAAATTCAAAACCAAAAACAACACAAGCCAGTCTTGTTGTTCTCAAAATCTTTGTACTATGAAATAACAGAAATGGACATTTGGAAGAAGTTACCACATCGAAAACGTCACAGCCCTGCAGATTTTCATTTTCTAACTAGGTAAGCTTATTGAAGACTATTATTAAATGTACACTAACACTTGTTGACCTCAATTCTTTTCACTATACAGTCCAAAAAAACTGTTCTGAAAAGATATTCATTACACCACAATTCATATTTGTCTACAAAACCCATTTCAACCATTAAAGCATAAACCTTTAAGCCTATTAAGTCAGTCAGGTATGCAAATACTTTTGACTGGAATTGTACAAAAGGCATAAGGACCTAGGGATTGGGTTGAAACTTTTGTCCTAGGTTAAACCTTTGGCTCAGAAACATTCTTGGAGACTTACCACAGCTCCAGACCGTCTTCCAGCAGGTAAACATGAGGGGGCTGAGAAACATCTGTGCTGAGCTGGATAACAGGTAGGAGGAAGGGATACAGATTCTTGCTTTCCACTCCCAGGCCCTGAATAACACAAAAACATTTCGACCCATCATACCAGGATAAGGGAAAACTAATCAAGCTTGGGCTTCTCCTACAAGTGTTTTAAAATCCCTGAACATTAGCTGTATTATACAGTCCTACCAAAACAACAAGTTGTGCGATGAAGATGCAGGCAAAAAAACGTTTGTATTCAGATAAAAATGTGATAACAGGTTGTCAAGGGAAATTCAAGGGAATGCTACCAAAATGAGTTTCATTCCATCTTACAGTCAATCACAAGAAACATCATTTTCTGACTGAATAGCAGCATGGGCGATATTGTGTCAGTTTCCATGCTCTCTAGTACGGGAATCTCAGGAACACACCAGCGGCCATGTGTTTTCTGGGTTCATTCAAGGGCCCGGTCTCGAGAGCAGCCTTGCTCTCCCCTGAGTGAGATACGTCCACTCAGCCTCTGACTGATGAGGGTTCATCACAAAGACCACCGCAAAGGGCTCTTAAGTTCAGGGCATGACTGCCTTCGACAGTCCGCTGATTCCGAGCTGTCCATCAAAATCACAGGTGGAGAGCTCTGGGGGCTCAGAGAGGGTAGAAATGCAGTATCCGCAGGATCCAGGTGAAGATTTGTAAATGTCAATGGGCCAATGATGAAAAACAACAAACAAAATCCAAGGACACCCACTGTAGACACCAAGAGTCATAACTTGGCAAGACAACAAGGTATTCAGCAATGGTAGTTTGAAAGTTGAGTGTAACAATGTACTTTAGTCATGCCTCCGGATGTTTTACTATCTAGTTTGTATTAGCACCAAACTACAAAAGCTGGAGTTTTTGGTCCAAAATCACGCATAATGAGAATCTGGACACCTGTCTGAACATCCTGTCTGGAAAATCAGCATTTATTATTAAAAGGGTAGCAAAACAAACACCAACATTGTGTATTAAGTATTTCACTACTCATAAAAATATTATTCTATTATTATTTTAATATTATTCAATATTTTTTCCAGACCACGGTAATACGATTTTTGTGATCTAGGGAAATGAGAATACATTTTTACCTCCAAAGAATCAATTATTATATTAATTTAAACAATTGTTATCAATCAATTATATTAACTTTATAACATATAAATACATCTTAGTGTCTTAATTATTTACATATTTATAACGCATTACCTTTTTGTCAATCCACCAGCTCACATTTACATCAGCCTGTTTGCAGCGTAAAAACATATGTTGATTTTCGCAAACCAGCAGAAGGACTTATAGAAAATGCAAATTCATTCTCTGCCAGCAGGTGGTGCTTTTGGGATGCCAGAAATGTAGCGGTTTCTCCGTTAACGGCAGTACACAAAGCAGCGCAGCACCTGACTTTGAAACGTGCAGCGTTCATGTTTATTTAATGAAATCATAGCCTTTTGAAGTTTAATCGTCACATTCAGCCATATCGCATCCATATGGCTATCTGTCCGCAAATTTAAGACCTCTTGAAATCATAATTAAGACTTTCTTGTACCATTTAAGACTTGTTATGGCCTTAAAATTTAATATAACTAAATTTAAGACTTTTTAAGGACCCACGGAAACCCTGACAGTCAGATGTGGGAGCATTCTACATATAGGCATGCTGTAGCTCTCCAGGAGCAAGGTGGTTGGCTATGCCTGACGTATAGAGTACACAAAGTAGTAGTTATCCACAGTTATCCACTTATCTTATTTACCAAACAACAATTCCAGCTGGCTCACAACATTTTCTAGTTTACCAAAAAATGTTCCCAAACAACATCTCTATCCATAAAAATGGCCAATTTTGCAAGCCACGGCATGTGCCAAGGCAATTTGGCTTCTGCAGGTCAACAAATCATATCTGAATGTGCAGTAAAGAGAGCATCCATTTTGAAGCATCTGCCAAAAATATGCTTTTGGGGATGGACCCATGATAGGGCCATTTAGGGATGATTGACTTTGGATGTTCACTGGTAATATTGTCTCTTCAGCATTCTGTGCCAGGCTGGAGAGCAGCAGCTGTGATACCATATGGCTGGCAGAGGAGGCCACAGAAAACACAAACAAATGCAAGGTTAATAGCAAACTGTTGATGGCGGGTGGTAAGATATGCACACAATAGATGGTTTCCTGAAGCACTGCTGGCATTTTAATATGCAAATCTAAGGACTTGAGCAAAAATAAATAAATAAATAAAAAATAATGAGAGCTGGTCAACTAAGCTGGCACAAGTGCCGGATATCTAAGGAAGTATGCAAATTTCGGCCAAGCCTTGGGCGATCTTTCAGACTGACTCATGTGCCTGTGATTTGCAAGAACTGAAGACGCTGTAATGAAGGGTTTTTAATGTGAGCGAGAAATGTTAATATGCAAGATGTGGTTACTGAAGCACAGAGCACTTTCAAAGACAAAGAACAGCTCATTCAAGCTGATGACTACTCAATAACTCTCCTCAAAGGAATCTTTATGAAATTAACTTAAAAATTAACATCAACTCTGATCCACACAAGTATAACTGACCATTTGTACATAGAAAAGTTAATTGAAATGCCAATTCCAGACTGCTCAAGACATTTAAAACATACAAAAATTAACTGAGGCAAGGGAGCTTGATATGTGACCTGTGCTGGCAAAATTGTTTTTCAAAATTTTAATTAAAAGACCTTCAAAATGATGTATGATTTGCTGGAATCTGACGAAAAATGATTGAGCTACACCTGTTTGAAGTCGACAGAGTCAGCAAAGTAAACTGAGAGAAAAACTGATTTAAAGTTTTCTGAAGGTTCCAAAGCAAAATCACCCAGCAACATTGTATCTTTTCTCCCACTTCTTTTCTTAATAATCATTACTAGATTAATAATCACAATATAGCTATTTTTTTATTTTATCTTTGTCGCTATAAATAAGAACCGATGCAAAAAAAAAAAAAAAAGAACAAATATAAGAAAGAAACAAGTGTAGGCCTACAGTGTATTACTTTTTTCATTTTACATCTAAACATAAGCATTCAAGTAAGAAAAACAAAAAGTAAAATGTAAAAATCATTTAAGTGTTCATTACAAATAAATTGATTATTAAAACTACAAAAGCAGTTCAATATAAAGCAGCGAGCGATTCCCTCTTTTATCGTTTGATTAGCATTCATGCAACAGACAGCCTATATTAAAACATAGTGTAATGCACGGATCTAATATAATGTTACACATCCAATGTTTTTCCCCAAGTTCCCCAAACGTTCACTTAAGATATAACAGATTATGTTTGCATGAATACGTATATATTTAGCCTACTGTAAATCTGTGTAGGCTATACGTGTATTGGGATAGAGCGCCATCTGTGTTGTCTTTATGCGGGCGCTTTGGATGTCAATCAGCGCAAGAAGTGAGCTACTCTTCTCAGAAAACGTACAAATAAAGATACTTTTAAATGTTTAATTACTATTTGGAGCATTAGGATCGCTAGATGAGGGCTTAATGAACTCCTTTTTGTGAAAACCTGAAATTCAACCAAAATCGACAATTTCCACTTTTTTTTTTTGCCTGTAGCGCAAAATTAGCCCGTGCGCATTCCGACTCATTTTGCCAGCACGGGTCACATATGCTTTATTATTCAAATATAATTTAAATTATTTTCAAACAATTGTTAGTAATAATTTTATAATATAAATGTAATTACTGAAATTCACATTTTTACATGTAACGATATTCAAATGTAACGATATTCTAACGGTATTCGCAAGAATGCGTCCACAGAGTTATATCTTCATGACTAGCAGTCAAGTTCGCTTGTGCAGCCACTCACAGCCTTTTGTGGAACTGTAAGTTGCAATATTTCGTTTTTATATATATCGTGTATATATTGTTTATCTCATATAAGATGCATTTGGCGGAGTAAAGCGCTGCACGGTAGGCCTTCTACGGTGATTATCTCTTCAGCGCGCAGCACGAGCAGCTCAAACAGCAATGCAGAATATTAATAAGTATGACTGGGGCTGTCAAATACATATAACATTATAGTGAGAACACTATTATAATAAAACACTGTGAATTATTAACGTTTAGTCTAGTTGTGTGTTTCTACACGTTGTTGTGTGAAGAACGTGTCCACAACAGGAGTTACACAATCAGAGCAGCACAGACACGTTCACTTTGAGGCATTTTGTGCCGATATAAGTCGTAATTATAAGGTTGTGTACTAGTATAAATAATGAAGTGTATCCTTCAGGAAATAAATCTGATGAGTTAAATCCCGTTGATTAAAAACCTGCTATCAAAGTGCTACATTGTACTGATCTTTAGCACGCCCAACTCAAAACAGAAATGCAGAACATTAATAACTATGACTGTCATATACATAACGTAATAATGAGAGCACTATTCTAGAAAATGTTGTGAATTCTTGGGGTTTCGCTGACGCTTTCAGCGTGTTGTTACAAAAAGTGTGCCCCTCTTGCCACCTCATACATTTATACGATTTTTAAACAAAATAAACAACTTGAATGATTTATTTTCACACAAAATCTGTTGCTCCATTAATGTTCAATACAACGTATATATTTTTTCTGCAATTATACATTTTAGGCACAGTGAATGGCACTTTTTCTCTTAAGGTGGGCCTTTAGCCCTGTTGTACCCTATATATATATATATATATATATATCATTATTGTGATGGGGGGCCCTGCAGTAAGTCATAGCCCC
>NW_015629508.1:89157-97533 GCF_001515625.1 Sinocyclocheilus rhinocerous
TTCTTTTTTTTTTGTCACAAATTGGCAAAAAGTGTGAAAAGGCTTGTTCCTGCATCAGCAAAGTGTTGCTCAGTGGTGTTCTCAGTTAAACCAAGCTCAAGATATCCAGCTACTGTAGCCTTCGGATGGTTTAAATGTGAGTGTCACTCATCTCCTCAGGGGCTGGAGTGAGACAGAAACTGCTCCTGACTCATGGAGCAAAAAAAGAAAACGAAAAAAAAAAGACAAGATGAAATGAGCAGCTTGCGGGATCCCATGTGGAGGAAGATGGAGAAGCACTGTTGTAATTTTCAAATACACCCATCAATAACAAGCCCCTGTCCGCATGTGTGTTCATACTCTCACAGCAGGAAGGGATGAAGTGTATCGTACAATAATAAAGGTCTTCTGCAAGTGTCAGAAAACCTGAGAAGTGCTCAGCAGTGCTGGAGGGCATTTGTTCATATTCACAGACGACGACGGTGAAAATAAGGCACCCCATCGGTGAAGGTACGCGCATCACGTTCAAGTGAGCACTTGACACACAGACAGAATGCTAAACACCCGACTCAACCGTTTCAAAGGCTCGTTATCTGTTTCATTCTTGGCCCCACGGGTATGCCGTACCTGTACGAGATGGATGAGGGTAGTGAGGATGGCACAGCGGAGCATGTTGTGTTCTTCAGACTGCTTCCAAAGAAGAGGAAGGTACTGAACCAAGCCGCCCACGTACAGTCGAATCTAGAAGAGAGGGGGAAAAAGTCTAGCACTGATCTTAATTGCAAAGGAACACACACAAAATATATGTTTGTTTGAACTTGAATGTTTCAGATTAATAAAAAGAGAAAAAAAATCTGAAAACAGGTCAATAAATTATGAATGAAATTAAACAAATTTATAAAGAAATACATTTAAAGAATGATAATAATAGTAACAAAAAAAAAATAGTAATAAAAACGAATTGTCATAATCAAAATCACTATCATCACTATATTTTTACCCTATTTTTCTTTGAACTTATGTTATGTTATGACCCATTTATCCAGTCTGACAACAACATCAAATTATTAATTTACATTTCTAAAAATGTTTAAATAAAAACAACCTTTTATTATTATGATTATTATCCTGTTTTTCTTTGAATGGCCCTGAAATGTCAATACAACTGATTTATTTATTTATGTTTTAATACCATATCAGCAACAATGGCTATATTTGTGGCAACATTAACAGTATCATTTCAATACATCTTAAGAAGCAATCACTATACAAAAACATACAAATAACAACAATAGTGCTGATAAAACTCATATAGAATCTTTCAATTTAATCAATGATAAAAATTCTACATTTTTTTGTGGCAAGAGCTACTTCAGTCTTAGTAAGCGCTATGGTGCAGGTTTTTATTTTTATGCTGCTCTTGCATTATTCTGCCCTGCGATTTGGTACCTGATTTAATGAACAATATTCCATGAATTATTCCTATGGATTACATTTGGAATCTCTGTTTGAATCCACCCTCACATCTCTCTCCTGGTCTATTTTTGCAGTGGTGCATTAAAACTTTTCTTATTAGCATCCTTTACTGTTGGAATGTTTCTCCAGCAGAGCAAAAAATGAAATTCAGAACAATGTCATCAAAATACATCTTATTTACATATAAATGAAAAACTCATCAGTGCTTCCAATGTTGACTTCTTAATGATACTTCACATGTAAATTACTAACATACTTAACACTTTCTCATTGCAATTGAATGCCGTAGTTTAGTAAACATTTAGTAAACATTGTGGTTTTTTGCTGTCAAGCTCCTTGCATTTTGGTGCTTTATCAGCATTTTCTTCTGCTCAAAGGAAAACACAGTTTAAATACACCACAAGCAGTCTGTCACTGTACACCAACCACTGATGACAGTATTTGCATATCTTTTAAAAAAGAAACATGCCTAAATTAACTGCAAAATATTTTGTAAATTAATCGGATCACACTGCCAATTTGAACCTTTAAATATAATTTTAACCCCTGCCTGCACTAAAATAAAGGTGCTTTAAAGGGGTCATATGATGCTTTTTTAAAGATCATTATTTTGTGTATTTGGTGTAACAGAATATGTTGACATGCTTTAATGTTCAAAAAACACATTATTTTTCAAATACTGTACATTATTGTAGGTCCTCTATGCCCCGCCTCTCTCAAACGCTTCGTTTTCTACAAAGCCCCCTCCTTTAGTCTTTGCAACTTCAGGGATCTTATCTATGCACAATCAGCTTGTAACACTCCAAAGAGAAAGGAAAACTTGAAATCGCATCATATGACCCCTTTAAAAGGTTCTTCACAGCGATGGCATAGAAGAACCATTTTTGGTTCTACAAAGAACTATTCAGTCAAAGGTTTTTTAAAGAACCATCTCTTTCTTACCTTTTTATAATCTGAAGAACCTTCTTTCTCCACAAAGAACCTTTCATGAAACAGAAAGGTTCTTCAGATGTTAAAGTTTCTTTATGGAACCATTTAGACAAAAAGGTTCTTCTATGGCATCGTGAAGCACCTTTATTTTTTAAGAGTGTACACGTGACAACACTAGTGTTTTCACAAAGGTCTTACCATAGATGTGTTTTTTTTTACTGCTGTGCCTTTAAGACAAAACAACATCCCATGTGAAGTGAGGAAAATAAATGTGCTGAATAAACAATCAAAAGTTAATTGCAACTTTATTTCTCACAATTACAACTTCAGATATTGTAATTGGGAGAAATAAAGATGCAATTGACTATTTTTTAACTCTAGGTTGAAACGGCTTCAACAGATTTTAATTGTTATTGTTTCTTGTAATTGTGATTTTATATCTCACAGTGTGACTCTTTCTAATTTTAAACTTTTTTTCACAAAACACAATCACGTACACAATCAAGTACATACATGCTGCTCACATATTATTGTAGCCGAGTTTGTGCTTATTATAGTGCTATTAAACTTTAGCCATTAAAATGTTTATAAGCAACTGAAAAAAGCACAAATGTCAGGGCATGTCAAAACTTCTCCAGGGCCCCAAAACACCCTCGGACCCCAGAGGGTTAAGCAGAAACAGGCAGAAAAGGGCTTCCCTCAATGTAAGACTGAAATGATAAGGGATCGTATTCACAAGAAACTCTTTCTCTTTTTCTTTAAAATGCTGCACTTCCCTAATTCTAGGATCCTTCAGAAGAGCCGCAGGTGCTACACAAAGACAGGAACTCTGACAAACTTTCATATTTTACTCTTATATTGTTTGTTCTTCTAACAGTATCTACCCAACATTCTGTGATTTCTGATTATACAACAGACATGATCATACAATAGGCATGATTTTAGCTCATAGGCATCACTAAAGTGGATGATCATGTGTCAATGTTATTATCAAAGTCTTGTGCCTAGAACATTCCACACCTTTTAAAATGAGACAGCCAGTTGAGATTTCATACCATGAGTGACATAAGCTTTAACAAAAGGTGAAAAGAGCTAAGCTCTGGCAAGAGGAACTTATGACAAAGCAGTTAAAGATCAAGGAGAGTATGACGGTAAAGCCATTATTTCACAAGTAGCGAAAAAGATAAAAAAAATTGTCAAAAGATACATTTCTAAGCTCTTAATGACGGAAAACGAAAATAAATTTCCTCCTAAGGTGGTACGGCACATTTGCATGAACCAAAAAATGGATGGACGTGCTGCATGAAAACACTTTCATATTTAATACTGGTCATTTGACTAATCTTTAAGCTGAATATATGCTCCTACGGGGCAATACAGAGGAGCACTAAATCATTCGATAGGGCATTAAATATCTCCTGTGCTGCGCACACTTGACATGGAAGGTTACTTCCAATATACACACGGTATGACCGCCTGTAATTTATGCATGTTTGACTAAACAAAGCTTAAATCACGAGCTTTGCATTCTAACATGACTAAAATAAATGTCATTCATCAAATGGCTCAGAGTCAAGGCTCAGGCAATAGCTAAAGGTTATTTTCAAAGCAAGTCGTGGCCTTGTCCTCAGTCAGCATGTTCTGGTAATGACATGACATCAATATGTGTCTTTCAGTGTGCAAAAACAACAGATAGTGTCCTGAGGAATATCTAGAAAAGCAACTGATTTTAGAGTCAAGATTGTACCCTATGCATTCGGATGACTTCATTTGACCTCTCGGAAGGGTTGAAGCTCACCTGGATGCTGACTTTCTCGATGACGCAGGACATAACGTGGAGAACTTGCATTTTGGTGTCACATTCGTTGACCTGTTGTAACAGCTGGAACAACAGGCCGAATATAGACTCCAAGTACTGAAAAGGAATAAAAGAGTTGCTAATGAAGACCTTTAACTCAACAGATTAAATGCAATGACGTCAAATGTTCAAAATAACTAATCTTACCGGTAAGAACTGCTCAGTTCTGAACTCGAAGTCATCCACGGGTAAGGCGGAGTTAAGTGTAATGACTGCAGGTGAGAAGCAATGACCTCTTAAATACACATGATTATCTGACATGCAGATGAATGAGGATGAGAGTGATTAAAGTAATCATACGACGCCATCCAAACAAGTGGGAGTTGTTGAATGGCTACAGGTTAATAGGCAAACTAATTACAAGAGTGCTTAAATGCATCTAATTAAAGCTGACAAATGACCAGCCTGGTGTTAAGTCTGTAAACTACTGCGGGCTTAGCATCACTCAGAGGAAAGGATATCCAGCTTTAGAGTTGTGGCTGTTTCGATGCGAACCTGAAACAGAGAAAAATTGCATTATTATACAAAAATTAATAAGGCATGATCTGCGCTGTGAAGTATGAAATTTTAATGCTGAAGTGTGTCGCTTCCACACTAGTGACACCAAATGAAATGGAAATAATGATTCAGAGATTCCACACCTTCTGAACAAAAGTATTTCTGAAACTTTTTTTTTTTTTTACTGATTCATCATTACTGGATTTCTAAAATAATTTAATGTCAAAGAACATTAATATTTATTAACATTTTCTTATGATTGTTCCTTGACGTCAGGATTGACGCCAACAATTTTAACTTGTTTATTATTACTAGATATTTTTTTTTATTAAATAGCTGATGAAATGTGTGAAAGCTGACTAGAATCATTTTTCTTCATTATATACATTTCCATGAGTTTTCCATAACTGGAAATCAGCTTAAAAGTTCCCTGGGTTTCTATAACTGTAGGAACCCAAGTGTTTGCATACACTGTTTTTTTTTTTTTAAGAAATGTAATTTAATTTTTTTTTTAATTTAAAGAAATCAGTAATAACTTGATTGAATTAAACAATAGTGAAAGTGAGACAGTTATAATATTACTAGTGCTGTCAAACGATTAATCGTGATTAATCACATCCAAAATAAAAGTTTTTGTTTACATAATATATGTGTGTGTACTGTGTATATTTATTATGTATATATCAATACACACACATGCATGTATATATTGCGTATACTGATGTTATTTTTATATATTAAATATATTTATTTATAATATAAATTAAATTAATATAAATATAGACATGTAAATACATTGCAAATATATACTGTATGTGTGTATATTTATATTTATACATAATAAATATACACAGAACACACACATATATTATGCAAACAAAAACTTTTATTTTGGATGCGATTAATCGCGATTAATTGTTTGACAGCACTAAATATTACAAAAGATTTATCTTGAACTTTCAGTTCAAAGAATCTTGGGGAAAAAAAATCAATGTCATTATTTTAAAATGATACTAACTTGCAATAACTTGATTGAATCAACATAGAATGATTTCTGAAGGATCATGTGACACTAAAGACTGAAGTAATGGCTGCTGAAACTTCAGCTTTGTCATCACAAAAATATTACATTTATTAAATATATTAAAATGGAGAGCAGTTATATTTAAACGTAATTACACAATTTCAAAATTTTACTGTTTTTATTGTATTTGCATTTTAATTAATTAAATAAATGCAGCCTTTTTAAAATACCAAATATTACCAACATTTTTGAACGGAAGTATGCGCGATTCCCCAAGGCCCCTTCTGTACCATCACTTTCGCCCTATCCCCATCTGTCAATGTTTAGCCAAACATGTAGTTCCACCCCAAACTCAGGTGGTCTGCCAACCCCTGGTTGACCAGAGTACAGTACACTGCGGCCCACTTCAGGAAGTCTGTGTACAGGTGGCTTACTTATAGTTTTCTCTGCACACTAAACTGGGCTAGGAGAAACTATTTTACACGCTTCACCTCCAAAGAACTCTTTTAAAGGACAGCCATTAATTTCACCTTAAATCAGTGTGGTACATGTTGACAAGAGACCTCTAAGCCTACTCAAGTTTCCTCATCATATAAATCTTGAGAGTTAGCCTGTAACCAAAACAAAATTAACATCATTAAAAGGTCGTGCCGGTATGGGATAACGGAGGAGCCTGAGGGTGTTAGCAAGGATCGCATAAAGAGTACGACTCAAGCAGGTGGCTAATGACAGACCATGCCACCCTCTCACAATGATCTATTATACAGGCTGATGGGACAGCATGCTGCGCTCCACAAACAAGTTTATAACGAGCTATAGCAGGAGATGATGAAATTTCCCCAACACATCAAACTTAACAATCAAGCAATTTTCTGAGTAATAACCAATGGCCTAGAGCAATGCATTTATTAAGTAGTTAACTGACAAAGACCCAAGCGGACAACAAAGACATTTTGGTTTGATTCATCTTTGGATAGTTCTTTCATTTAAAGTCTGTTTACAGCTGGCAGCTGCTTTGTTGCATCACCAATGGTCGCTGTCATTCATGTTAATGGAAATGCTGGAAACTCAATATTGATAACTCTGTTGTTGTATATACTAAAGAAATACCAGTATGCGATGCACAATACCATATTGGTACAATATTAAACATTTTACATTTATTGGTAACAGACGATACTGGATATTTAGGTAACATTATAATAAGGTGTCATGTTAACATTATTTAATACATTAGTTAACATGAACTATGACCAATATTTTTTAACAGCATGCTTTGTTAATGTTAAATACATAAAATACAAATGTTTATTCTTTGTTCATGTTCATTCATAGTTAATTAACGATCGTTAACAGATATTTCACCGATATTTAATTAATGGTAAATTCCTTTTATGTTTATATTTCATAGCAAATTTATATTATTTTGTGGTCATACATAATCATTAATACACTAATACAGTATATATAATAAATGCTGTGCAAGTGACCCATATTCTACAATCCTGGCTGATACAGATAAACCGATAATAGTTTTCTTGTTATTACCAATTACCAGTAAATGTTTATTATTAAAATTCTATATTGATTTGATAGAATATTGACAAATATTTAGAATATTTATATTACTGTTAAAAAACCTAAAAAAATCAGTTTCCACACAAAAATTAATTAATATTAATGTTTTCAGCATGATTTTCGAATGATCATGTGACACTGAAAACTGTATATATAGTCTTCAGTGTCACATGATCCTTCAAAAATCAGTACAGTAATCTAATATTCTAAATATTTGTCTATATATATATATATATATATATATAGACAAATCAATATAGACTTTTAATAATATACATTTACTGGTCATTGGTAATAACAAGAAAATTATTCTCAGTTTATATGTATCAGCCAGGATTGTCATATTTGTGAATATGGAAATATTTTATATTTTACATGGCCATCTTCAAATGCTAAAAACACATCTCTTCCATCTTTATTTGAACCTCTAACTCTAACACTCTCTACTCTATTTCTATTTTATCTATTTGTTGACTTGACCCTAACACTTGCACTCTCTATTCGTTTTCTAACTGCTTGTTTTCTTTAAAAACACTAGCTTTCTCTATTCTTTTTCTAATCTACTTGTTTTCTTTTATTTAGCATAATTACAGGAAACTAACCTTAAACCAAACCCTAACCCTTAACAAAACAATCAGAATCAGAATGAGCTTTATTGCCAGGTATGTTTACACATACGAGGAATTTGTTTTAGTGACAGAAGCTCCACAGTGCAACAGAATGACAGTGACAAAACAGGACACAGATAATAAAAAGAATAATATACAAATATACAAAATAGACAAAGTACAAAATAGCAAAAACACAATATATAATATAGACAATATAGACAATTTTGTATGTAAATGTATTGTTTGTATGGATGTATTGATTTCTTTTTTAGGTGAAGGTGGTCTCTCCTCTCTCATTAGGTCATAGATCTCTCTTATCATTACTCTGCCCTCTCCCCTCATTGTGAATAACAGTTGAGTATAAAAGCTTTGGTGCACCTCCTCACTGGACCTGGCAACGCTCCTGAAGTCCAGAGCTCATA
>NW_015629508.1:101009-116660 GCF_001515625.1 Sinocyclocheilus rhinocerous
CAGTACTCTGTAGCGTCGACCAGATGGCAACAGTTCAAAGAGGGTGTGTGCTGGATGTGAGGGGTCCAGAGTGATTCTGCCAGCCCTTTTGCTCACTCTGGATGAGTACAGTTCTTGGAGGGAAGGGAGGTTTGTACCAGTGATTCGCTCAGCAGTCCGGACTATCCTCTGTAGTCTTCTGAGGTCAGATTTGGTAGCTGAGCTGAACCAGACAGTTATAGAAGTGCAGAGGACGGATACAATAATGGCAGAGTAGAACTGTTTCAGCAGCTCCTGTGGCAGGTTGAACTTCCTCAACTGGCGAAGGAAATACAACCTCTGCTGGGCCTTTTTAACAATGTGATTGTCAATGTTCGATGAAACATTGTTCGATGAAAGTGTGCAATTTTGGATACAGAAACTGTCAGTGTGAACATCCCATAAGTCTCTAGGGGACTACAGCTGTACTCGTAGAAGACTGTAAGAGTAGCGCCGCACAGATGGTACAGTTTGCACTTCATTTATGCTCCTATTTAAGCACCAAATTAGACACACAAAACCTGCTATTTTCTAAGCACTTTCATTGCTAAATGACAGGTTGTAAAGCATGTAACTACCAGAAACAATACGTCAGCTAGAAAAAATAACATGTCGACCGTTACCGAATTCAATCCATCTTCATTGAAATGGGTTTAGGAGGGCTTACATATTCTACAGAGGAATAAAAGCAGAGATAAGCAGGGCCGCCTTCTCTCTCAGAGGCATCTGCAGCATAAAACATCAAACACCGGCTGAAAATAAAGCACTCCGCTCCCTGCCAGAGTACAGAGCACCCACCCAGTAGATATGAGAGAATTATGAGTGAGGAGATGGGATTCTGTGACAGTAACTCTTTAACGAGGTAGACGCCTGCCTGCGGATGTCGGATGGGTCCATGTGCTACCTGGCCAACCAGAGCGGTCGATCAACATGGGTCTGCTCACCCAAAGGTTCTGCCTGCATCACTGTTATCAGTCTGCTCAGCTTGCCTCTGTTATGGATATGAGCGTCTAATCCTGCTTTCTTCTGCTCGTCTGAATGGAGAAGCTGGTGAATAATAGCTATTAGTCTCCACAAGCAATCGCAGAAGACACAGCTTCCGCAGTAATTCCCCCACAAGACATCCCACGCAAACACAGATCCATGAGTTGTGCATTTTTAACAGTTTTTTGTTTTAGCTATAGTTTTTGTGCTTTGAAGAAAACGTCCCATCAATGTAGTCAATATTCGACATGTTATTTTCACACGTTTTAAAATCGAATTTTTACCAAATGCATATGAAATAAAAAATATAGTCTTTAAAAAAGCACTTCATGAATCCATAATGCTTTACAGATACACAATAAAATTTTCTACTAACAAGTCATAATTACCACATTTTTTTTGTTTCATATTTCATTAAGCTCTTCACTGATATTGTCGTTCCATTGGTAAACAAGTATACTTTTGAAAGTATACACGCACAATTTTTGAAAAATCGTTGTCGCAAAATACATACTTACAAAATTAATTACATTTTAACAACTATAATAATTTATTGTAAGCACTGTAAGCAATGTGATATAAATAGAATATGTGAAATATGTGATAATATAATAGAATAGAACAGTAGTGGCTCCAGACCGTTCATTTAGGTAAATCGTAACGTATTGTCTTGGTCTGGATCGAGCTAAGGTAATGCGAAAATAAGCGGAGCAGTCTCAAAATTGCCCAAACAGCTCTCAATTAGTGTACTGCAATTCCACTTTTCACCAGACTTACATTGTAAAATTTAGGGGGCGCTGTTGAGTTCGGGAGGACACCGGCACTGCTGAAGCTTGCAATCAAATTTAATATGTCCCATGCATTTTATGACTTAAAATTGTCAAGAAAATCTGAAAAATGTTTGTTGCAGAATGCTTTTAAGATTTAAGTTTATTATTTATTCAGTTTATATAGAGGTCTATGTTTTGGGTGAATATTTTGGTGAATATACTTGCCCTTACATGTGAGCCGTGCCTGTAATATAATATAATAAATATAATATAATATAATAAGTTTCCTGGTATTTAGCTATTTCCTCTTAAGCAGCTCAATCTCATTCTCTCTTCATTTTTTCCCTTCTAAACACATTTTTAATAACTCAAAGTGTTATTTTGGCTCTCCTCATATTAAAAAAATGTTTTAATTCAAATAATTTAATCTATTTTGTCATGACAATCCTTTTCAGCTTATTTTCATTATTGCTGACAAAATCAAAAACTTAATTTTGAGTCAGCAAGCTTGTTGATGAGATAAACATTACAATATCCCTAATAACTGATGATACAAAACAAAAACATTGGCATGGATAATTAGACATCAAAACAATAAAGAGAAGGTAGTTTTTCCCCAGTGCAATTGAGGGCTGCTGCGCGAGTGTACAGTATCTGCAAATACAAGTTGTATATATGTATGAGGCTGCGTGCATATGAAAGCGATTAGTCTATTCTTTTCAAGCTGACAAACCATGAAATAGAAGTAGCCCGATCTCATTTCCTTTGCATAATAGAGTTCGGGCAACGTTGAAACATGTAAGATAAATGATCTACTGCTGTGTTAAAAGCTCCTGGAGGCACGAGAGCTCCTCTGTCTCCAACTCTAGTGAGGTCCCTCATTTCTGAACTGGCCAAACGCTGCACATTTTTCGCACACACCTAACCATTCAGTGCTATTGACTAGCTGTCTTGTAGGGCCTAGGATAGAAGTCAATAATTAGAAGACCACAGCTGACATCCACCCAGAGCAAAGTCAATGAATAAATTAATATAATGAAGTATATAATAATTATAAACATATCATGAAAAGGTGAGTCAAGCTCTTTTTCCCTTATATGTTTCAAGTCTGCGACAAAAAGCTTCAGGTTTAAGGCTTGATGTAGTTTTTAATTTACACATATATAAAAAAATACAAATAAATTATCTACTCAAATCAAATACACGAGAGAGTCTTTTCTCAGCATTTTATTTAGACTTTTTTTTCTCTAAATTAAATTTTTTTTCTCTTAATTTAATGAGTTTATTCACAACATTTTATTTCGACATTTTTTCTTAAAATTGAATCCCGCATTATAATGACTTTAATCTCGAGATGTTTTTTTTTTATTATTGATTGGCCTTAATCCTCTTCCATACATCTGCATCTGTATTATAACAAAACAAAATATTTTAACAACATATAGATTACATACCGGACCATTTTGGATCTGTGATTAACCGGAATACCTTGGATTTACTCTGTATAGGACACAAATAAAATGTTCCTGCTAAACACATTCTGACAAACAAATATAACTTTAATTGGTTGTTAAAAAATTGCCACTCACACAAAGTTAGAATCTGCAACCTCTCACACTGAAATCAAAACCACACAGACCACAACTTGTCATTATTTGAATGGTGGTTGACTTGGCCTATAATGAATTTCTAGACTCGTGAAGCTTTAATTGAAGCCAGGAAATGACCGATGGGCTGTTTTCTAAGCAGAAGGGTAAAATCTCCAGAGTTGTTGATATGTTGGAGCCGTGTAAGAGTAGTTCGTCTTTGCCTGGAGCCTCCGGGTCCCGCAGCAATTGTCAAGACTACTTACACCGCACGTCTGCACACTGACAGGACAGCACCTCTAGAGCGCTGATGGCTCACCTCGCTCATAGACAACGCCTGTTTGTGGAAAACTATGAATGTAGAGCCCGCTAATTTGCAGAAAGTAAAGTCTGTTTAGTAGCCATCTGCTTGCTGGTTAAAATGTGTTTTGGTTGCAGCTGCAGATAAAAACTGTAGCCAAAAGTTGCATTTAAATGATTAGTTCACCCAAAAATTTAAATTCTATACATGGCACTGTGTTCTTATATGCAAGCAGCTCATGATCCGATGTTTTCAAGCATCTCAGAGTGGCTTGGTTCACACTAAATAACCCTAAACTCCATTTCTCCATGTGCTCACATAATTTCAAACATTTTTGTGGATGGATCAATTCACTGGAGTTGTAAAGAGATGCATTTGTAAAACTGTTCTCAAAGAAACTGCAGATTTACAGCAAAATAAAAGCTTGAAGGTTTAACCCTTGCAAGAGAAGAAATCAAAATAATGTAATTTTACTACAGTAAAGTAAAATAACTATTTGTATTATGAAATATTCATTTTTCATTTACATTTATTTTACAGTGCAGTTTTATTACAATAGTAATTTATTGTTGTCTTGGGGATAAAATAATAAGAATTTTATTACTATTTTATTGTTTAAATTATTATTTATTTTTCATTTTTATTTTTTTTATTATTTGGCTTTCTAAAACACCAGTGTCAAAGTGATGTGGACTGAGACACAATTACAACTAAAAAGAAGTTTGAGTCCACTTTAAAGTCTAGGTACAAGTCAAACTGTCTTGGGGATAAAATAATAAGAATTTTATTACTATTTTATTGTTTAAATTATTATTTATTTTTCATTTATATTTTTTTTTATTATTTGGCTTTCTAAAACACCAGTGTCAAAGTGATGTGGACTGAGACACAATTACAACTAAAAAGAAGTTTGAGTCCACTTTAAAGTCTAGGTACAAGTCAATAAAAAGACTTCATACTCTATTCAAACAAGGGGTCGGGGCTCTTAATTTTTCCCCAAAGTACACCAGATTGATGCATTTAAATTTAAAATTCTGTGGGAAAAACTGCAATGGAGTTCAAAACAGGCAAATTGGACCCTAATAACTTTCAGAGCATGAAAATATCTTCTTTTGTGTCCCCAAGAAGAAAGTCATACAGGTTTGGAATGACATGAGGGTCAATAAATAATAATGACAGAATTTTCATGTTTGGGTGTACTATTCCTTTAATGCTACACCATAAAAATGCTGCTCCCAAAGTAAGAAGCCAAAATTGAACAATCTCAAGAGACTTGAGAAATGCTATAAACGCCTCACCCCTGAGACGCGACAACATTTCAATGCCTGACACGTATGCGATGAAATGTGAAATACATTAAATGAATATCTTATCGGCCTTCCCAGTTTGTTCCGTTTTCCATCGTTCAATAATATTTGTTCACCGTTCCCTCTCTGGATGGGTCAGCTGAGTGAAACGGAGCTGTTTTTTTACTCGGTTTGATAAGTTAATATTAAACATGTAAACTTTATTTGGATTCCCTGTCACACGTACCTAGCAGCTGCACAGCTGAAGGAGAGTTAATAGTGTTTGGTAAGCCCGTGGTTTGCCTTGTTCCAGCGCTCTCTGACTCCAATTTCCCGTGGCACGCACGTAAATACATACACAAACACCCAAGCGAGTGTGCTCAGCGGGGAGCTCTCAGACATTTGAACAGCATGCTAATGGTCTGTCATCTCCACAACTGAAATATTTAAACTGGATCTGCTGAGCCTGTGGAGCCTGCAGGGGCGATATGACATGAGAGAGTGGGCCGCACATCTGCATTGCTGCTTAGACTACACCGGCTTCCATAAATACAATGAACAGATCAATGAATAAATAAGTACATAGTAAGGTCGGGCAGTATGACGGCGTAAACAGCACGATGCCAGAAAAATCCACATGGATTATGAATGGGCAGGACTGTGTTACACTATTTACATGCTATTTGAGAGAAACTACAGAGTGGGACGTGTCCAAAATAAGTAAAGAAAATGAGGAGTTATTATGATTCAAAACAAAAGTTATTGACATTACTTAATTTAATGTAGACTGGAGTCCACAATGACCATCTAGTTTTTAAAATGTAATTTAAACCTTTAACTAAATAACAATCACACACAATGAAATTATATAAAATTAATAAGAAATATTAAAAAATCTGCACTACGTCACAAATATGATAATTTGTGACACTGATCATCAGAATTAAGATTCAATAGAATTTGGATTTGTCTCATTTTTGAATTTGTATCACTGATTCTGCTACTTTACTGTGCAATACTGTTTGAGGCTGCTTTGGATCAATCTAAATTGTCTGAACAATCTGTTTTGTATAAAAATAAAAGGAGACCCGACTTGCTCATATTGCTGTCATTTTAGTAAAGGAGGGACATACCAAACAGTAAAACATTCGGTAACACTTTCTATGAAGCCCACATTTATAACACATTATAAGGGTATTCTTAAGGCATTATACAGAATGCATAATGGATTATAAAAGACCTTATAATATGTTATATCATCTTATAAATAATCATAACAACAATTATAATACATTATAATGCTTACACATTTGTGGTTATAAGTTTTAAGATTATGATTATTTATAACACAATGAACACCATATAAAATCTATTTTTACATTTATAATGGACTATATATCTTGACATTGTTTATTTAAGATCTGCACAGTATCTTACTACATCTTGTAAGTGGTTAGGTGTGGAGTGTTATTTGAGTGTTCCCTGTGAGGTTAATATTAATTTTGATGTGAGCTAGTTAATAATTTCAACTGAAAAACAATGCAATGTTTATATGTTAGGTTACATTTTTATTTTGATGGTCCCCCTAGTCTATTGACTATAAGCAACTTTGCAACTACATGTCAACTAACTCTCATTAGAGTATTAATAGGCTCAGGTTAAGGTTAGGGGTTGGTAGAATGTTAACGTACTTGCAAAGTTACTTATAGTCAGTTTGTCTGTTGGGGAACCGTCAAAATAATCAAACTGATATTACATTAAAAATAGTTCAAAGCAAATATGTCTTATTACACATTCATCTGATGTGATATCTGATCTTATGGCTGTTTGAGAAAAAATGTATATTATTATTACAATACTTATAAGTGGTCTTTGATGGCTTTAAGTAAAGTAGCATAAGAAAGATGGCAAGATATGAGACTTATAATACATTATAACTATGAGAAATATAATCCATTGTAACTTAAAGGGGTCATATGATGCTTTTTTAAAGAACCCTTATAATGTATTATAAATATGGGCTTCGTAGAAAGTGTTACCCAACATTCTTTTATTTAATTGAATTTTTGTGAATAATTGTATGTCATTAATTTTCACTAGTAATTTTAGACTTTTACATTTACATTTCATTTTCTGGAAAAATAACTACATTGTGATTCATGCAGTTACCATGATATAAAACTACTCATACAGTGATATGAGAGAATTTTAGTTTAAGATAATAAGTTGAAGTTGAAACACTAAAATTACTAACTAGTTGCATTAGGCATTACTTAATATAATGTGCATTGGATTTCACATTGACAATCTAGTATTTAACATTTAATTAAAACCTTTAAATAAAACAACATGTAAAAATAAATAACACAAAAAATATATATAAAATAAGAAATATTTTAAGATTCTGCACTAAGTCACAAATCAAATATGAAAATTTGTGAAACTGATCATATTAATTTTGGATAGTCTTTAAAGGGAGACATTTAATAGAATATTTGTGAATATTCTTTCACTAATTAAAAAATGCAATTTAAAAAAAATAAAGTAGAAACATTTTAGCTAGTAGTCTTAGATTTTAACATTTACATTTTATTTTCTTGCAAAAATAAATATATTGTGATTTATGCAGTTACCATGATATAAAACTATGCATACAGCGATATAAGATTGATCATACTGCCCACCCCTAGAGCATATTCATCTTCATGCTAAGTGCTGCACAGTAATAACTTTCTCCACCAGTACTATGACGACAGAGGTGCATACTGTTCTGTAATCAATGCCTTAAATGTAAATGTAATCAAGCCAGGAATGGACAACAGGTAGGAGTTAAACCTAGATAAAATGCTTGGATGATTTCATGCTGCCGTCCCCATTTTAGAACGCAGCATTTCGTAGCCAGCGACAGCAATCAAAATTCCAATCAGGTTGAAGGAAATGAAAATGATTTGTGGATCGTCCTTCGCCTTGAACGTTCGAAGAAATCCCAAAAACACTTCTGTGATAATTTTCCTCTCTCTCCATCACCGAATGAACGTGTCCAGCTGATAAAGCCTTCATTCCATTTTCAGACTCCGATAATACCAACAAGAAAGGATTCTCACCAACATCTGTCTGCATAAGGTGAATTCCAATAGCTATTGCTGACATCCTAGAGGCATATACATATATTTCCCTTTCAGTCGGTCACTCTCGACGTCACGTCGGATGACCGACGAATTGGGATCTCGCTTAGAGAGACCAATCTACTTCGAGTGTAAACTAAACGAGCCAATGCACATTGGCATGCGATTATTGCATCCAGCTGCTGCTGATCACAGCGTGAGTATAAGTAGGCAGCAGATGCAGCGCATATTCAGCTTTTCGCTTCGGAGCCGAGCGGTTCTATCATTCTGCTCCTGACCTTATACGTAGAGAAGTAAAAACTACAGTCAAGCACGCTCTTAGAAGTGGGCTCTCGTGCTGGTGGTACGGCGCTTCAACGGCGGTGGTTTTCCCGTTTCGAGTGGGTTGCACACAGCAGGCTGCACTACCCCTGTGTGTGTTGCAGCACATAAACCTAAAAACATTAAGGATGTCAAAAACTAGATATTTTCAAGCAGTTTGAGACACATTTTAGATGGCTAAAGAACTCCTTCTGTTGAGTACAAACACCAGCAATTAAAAACTCACTAACTGAAGAAGATTGAACAGTTCTGTGCAATAAAAGGTTATTGATATTTAGCCTATCACAGTCTCCACAAAAGAGCGATTATGCAAAATAATGGGGACATTGCTCACAGCTGGCTATCTGAGATCAGACAGTAACTGTCTTGAAATTTATTGTTGAAGGCAATGAATGTGTTACAACTGCGCTGCTCTGATGAGTACAGAAGCTGTGCTGTAATAGTAGGGAATTTAGAGCGCTCTCAGACAGGGTTTTACCATGCTGACAGTCTCTGTTAGCACACTATAGTACAGCACGCTAATATCGTCAGCTGGATAAATTCCCTTGAGAAATTTAGTATCTAAATGAACCCCCCTTAAAGAGCCACCTCTAAAACAAAAAATAAAATAAATAACTGCACAGGCTTGATGCAGGCAGTCAATTATGTCAATGCATTTAACTGCATGAACCTACATATCTGAATATCCAATGAGAAGAGGAAACACTATTGAACAGCAGTTGCCAAAACAAACCATAAAAGGTTCTCACAGTGCACATGAAATTGATTTTGAACTAAATTTGGCTAAGCCGCAGACTGGAGGGTGCGTTTGGTCACTGGCAGTCATATTAGTGATTACCCACTGGTGCTGCTGATTAATAGTGCTGTTCATAAGCTGGCATCTAATGATGGTCTCTCATTATTTACCGCAAGACAATGCGGCTAATCAGAGTCCTCAAGTATTCCTAATTGGGGAAGACAATATTGATTTGAACCAATGGGCGATTTGTCAAGACTTTCAATGCTAAGAAAGCAAGTCAATAATTGGTAATGCTCATTGGAAATTCATGACTGCTCTCCTGCATAACATCACATCAGGGTTATTATCATTAACTAAAACTAAATATATAAAACATAAAATCTTAAAAACATTTTTACTAGCTGAAATTAAGCTAAAATAAAATATAAATATTAGATAAAAACGTACAGAAAAGTTGCCTTGGCTATTAACTGAAATAAGTTGAAGCACTAAAATTAATAACTGGAAACAAATAAAATACCAAAATAAAAAAGAAACTGAAATAAAAATAAACTAATCCTAAACAGGGGGGTATTCCAAAAAGTAGGTTATGTGACATACCTGGGTATGTTTGAGGATAAGCGAGCGGATAACCTCAGCTTTCGGTTCCAGAATCGGAGGTTAGTTTCAGGGTATGTAAGTAACCATAGTAACTTGATCTCTGAAGATAACCTGCTCCAGAGCAGGTTATGTTCCAGGGTTAGTTCACTTCAGCGCATAAATGATTGCACAACCATCAATTAGGTGGCGATATGCACTAAGCATGTAAACGACCATTGAACAAAAGAAGAAAGAAACAGCATGGCACGCTTTTACAAGAACATACTCTTGAGTTGAATGAAACTACTCCCGGAAGAGTTTTTGGAACCACATACCTCGAGTAAGCAAGGTTTGGGATTAATCAACCGAAAGTTCAGGGTTTAGCTGACAGTAAGTTAACCGTGCTTTCTGGAATACACCCCAGTAATATTTAAGAACAAAAACTAATAAAAATGACAAGAACGCAACAAAATTACTACATTTAAAATTAAAATATAGTTTCCTAAAATATTTATTAATATACTAAAAATATGAAAATATGAAAATTAAAGATAATTAATAATTTAAATATAAACTATAATAGTATTTAAATAATATTAAAATAACACAATTAAATCCACGTATGGCTGTGTGCAGTCACCAGCTTGCTTTGGGATTCTCACATTCAACATATTAATTAATCATGGAAATTATACAGAAAATATCATACAGAAAATAATAATAAGGTGCTTAATTCTTTTGAGGAAGACAAAAGTAGAGATTAAAAAATGTGCTTGTCGCTCTTTTCCATGCAATGACAATGGGAACTGAAGCTTGAAAGCTGGAAAAAGCATCATAAGAGGATGATAAATGTGGTCAGTGAATCATTCAGACCAGTTTTATGAACTGGACCAATTGATTCTTCAACTGAATAGAATGAATAATTCATGAACCAGACTTTGCTACCTCTCTCGTGAACCTGGCAAGGACAGTAAGAGCAGGAGTAACAATTTTGTATTGTTTTATGATACTTTTATGGTGCATTCGTGTACTTTCTAAAGCTTGAAAGCCTCAGCTTACATTCATTGCGACTGCACAAAAAAGAAAGTCCAGCAGATTTGGAGTAAATGATAACAGAGTACTAGTGTTTTGGCTGGACTATCCCTTTAAGAAACCTGGACATCCTTTAAGCTTCACTTACCACAAGGTCGGGGTCCTGCATGAGACTGAGGATGACCTCGTAGAACAGGGGCCGCAGTTCCGGTTTGAACTTCACCGAGATCCACTGTCCAATCAGCCAGATCACCCGCCTTCTGATCAACTTGTACCTAAAAAACAAAATATGCCAAATAAGCATTCCTGGGCATTGTCCTGTTAATGGTTTCAAAATTCTTTAAAAAGCTTATTTTATCTGAGAAGGAATTGCAGGTGTAAGACAATATAGAGATGATGTCCGCAAATTGTCTTTTACTCTTCGAATATTATATTCAGCACACTTTAAACTTTTCTCATTTCCATGAATACTGCACAACTTAAAGGTTTCTGTTTTCCCAGGAGGAAAAATTACGTAAGGTTAGTATTCAAAAGGAGATTTGCAGTAAACTTTATGTTCAGAAAAAATGAAAAAGAAATAAATCCTGGCATAAGTCCAGAAGTAAACACTGGGGGCTCTTTGTAAAGACAGGCATATAATAATCCTAAATGTAAAAAAATTCCAAACATTCCTATGAATGAACAAAAAAATCCTCCTTTAATAAGTGCAAATTATCTTAAAATTATGCACACATGAACGATCGAACGCACTCCCCTACAGAATGCCCCCAGATACCTCTACACTGCGAGATTAACCAATTAAAATGCATGTGGAAATTGATTTGAGCGTTACATGTCTTAGAAAAAGCGTATACAGCAGTGAATCCAAGGGCACCTTATATATTTCCAAGTTTATGCCCGCTCAATAACCTAATCAATGGTTAATTTTCATAATAATTTTTATATTTATTCATTGGCCACATTGAAATGCACATCATTTCCCTATCAAGATATACATTCTCATTAAAGCTTCAAGAGGTTTAGGGTGTACAGCTTGTGGAATATTCATGCGTACATGGCAATATACTATACTATGACTTCCTGGCTATTCTGCCCCGCTCTCTATGTTCAATTTGCACTTTAATCAATTCATTTTCATTCGTACTCAACAACAGGTGACAAAAGTTTGAAGGATGAATTGTAGAATGTAGGTTAATAACTTTTAAATATGAGTCTGCTGCTTTCACCCATCTGTACATTGATTTATGTTTGTCAATAACTCTCACTCTCCTACTCGCCCCACAGTGCGTGCTAGCCATCTGTAAGCTTTCATGTCTCAGAATAACGTTCTTATGGATGTCTGCAGATAAATATGATAAATATTAAGAATAAATATAGAGGACATTCAAAATAAGACTCAAGCAGTAATACAAAATAATAAATATATCAGGAGCAGCGAATCAGGGTATTTGCTTTAGCAAAGAACCTGCATTTCCCACTAAAAACCAGTCCCAGTTTTGAAGGGTTTTTGCAGGATCAGTTCTCAAAAGTAAAGCAGGCATGCCTCTGAGCCCCGGGGATCTCTCAGGTCACTGGAGACAATAAAAGAGAGTCTGGGAGGGATCATTTCAAGGCTTTTTTTTTTGGAAGAAAATATCTCTGGAGAAACAGGTTGCTGTGCCACTGGCGTTGATAAAAAGTAAGGGAGCGTGCCAGGGGTTTAAGCTGCTTTCATCTGCTTGCCAGTGAGCGACAGAGTAATTAGAGCTGATGGTGATAAAAACTTCAGTGTCGCACCCGAAACCACCACAACTAATATCACCAGCACCTCATTACATTAACTATAAAGGTCACTCCACAGAGAGATCAAACATATTAGCCAAGCTGCGAGTCATAATGAGTCCACTCTAAGGTAATGACGCATCAAAACATTGTGTTTGCTCTACAACACATCTGCTAAATGACATGTAGCCAGTGATTACTCTCAACGGAGAACAGCACAACATATAAACATGCAAATAAAGGTAAACAGGCCTGCTGCCGAGGCCACTTTACCTTCCTGTTCACTTATTAGTTTAAGGAGTCTCCAAAGAGACCTCCTTTTCCTATTAAATCATTTTAATTCAGTTTTAATAGGAATTTAATATGCAGTGTGGCAAGAAGGTTATGAGCTAAATGGATACAAGAAAGGACAAGAGAAAAAAAAATCAAGAAATTGCAATCTGATTACTATAAATATGTAAACAAATATATAATGTAAAATAATTTAAACCATAAATGTAAGACTTTTACACATAGATATATATATACACACACACACACACACACAAACACACACACGCACACACACACACACAGACACACATGCATTATATATATATATATATATATATATATATATATATATATATATATATCATTATTATTATTATACTGTATATTACTAAAGCTAAATGTAATTTATTATATAATATATATACACATGATAGATACACACACACATATACATGCATACACACATGCATAAATGTGTATTTATTATACTGTAGATTACTAATGCTAAATGTAATTTATTACATTATTATATATTATGCATTCATTACATTATTATATATTATAGATAGATAGATAGATAGATAGATACACACATTCAGAAAGAAAATCCTCAGTCATAGGAAATTGCTTGCGTTGTTTGTTTGGTAATATAATCCTTCAAGAGTTTGGCATCATAAACTTTGTACTGTATGCATGCCTGAGGTAGTGTCTAAAAGTGGTTAATGAATCACATCAGACTTATGCAACTTTTTGCCAATGTTCTGCTCAATCTTTCAAGAAATAAAATGTCAGTCCTAAAAAGGAAAGACTCAAGGGGTTTTCACAGCATGGTCCCCCAGGACAATCTTTATATTATTACTGTGAAAAACACATCTTACAAAAATGGAAAAAGGGAACAGAGGACAGAGTTCCTGCCGTTGTACGACTGGAGAAAGAACTATTAAACGTATCAAGAGCGCCGTGACTGTGTCGCACTGAAAATTGAATTTTGTGATTTAGTTATGACCTCCACTTGCATAAATTCATATATGCAATATTTTGTATTTGAATCACTTCAAGAGGGGAAAAAATAAATATATTCTCAGTAGGCCTGAAAGATGCTGACCATAAAACTCTGCCTCTATTCACAGTGAATGATTGATTTTAAAGAGGGCTGCTGTCAAGTGGCTGCAGCTCAGACACGTCAAAACAAACTATGGCAGGGGACGTCACTCAAAGACTGCTGATAAGCTCAGTCTTGTCTGTGTCAAAAAGAAGGGTAGGGAAGTGAAGCTCTATAAAAGGAGACTCTTGTCTCTTTTTTTCTTGTGGGCTGTCTCTCTTAAATTTGTCATGAACAAGCATTGAAAGGCTGAAAGTATCTGTTTATGACAGCTTACTGTTCAATGACAATTAGGCCTCCAGCAGAGGGACTTGTAATGAAAACAGCTACCCTAAGTACCCTCCATTACCGTTTTCAAACAGCTGAGTCATCATACAAGCCCTGCCATGCTGTGCTCTTAAACACACACACAAAGCACAGCAACGTTTCTTCAATTACACACCTCTAATGAGCAACAAACCATTATAAAGAAGCAAGCATGATGAGAAACAAAGTTTTCACTGTGACTCTTTTGCAAATGTGCATATTTGCTTTGAAAGCATATGAAGAATGGATATTTATAACCAACTAAAGTTGGTGGTAAAGTTTTAGTTCGGAACAATCTGCCAACCACAACTTTGACAGTTTTAATCAGCATAAAATTTGGTCCAGTGTGCAGTTTATTCTTGCCAAGAATCACTCGCTCAGACAATAAGATGCCGTCTGATCAAAATGTATACACACATAACCAGACTATCAGCATAATTTGGTCCAGACTGCAACTTATTATTCTGGCCAAAAGACGCCTACTTAAACAGGATGGGGCAGCATAGCTAGACTTTTGACTTGTAGCATAAAGTCTGGACCAGTCTGCAACTTTCTAGCCAAAAATCTAAATTCAAATCAAGAGATCACATGGTTGACCATGTATTGTAACCTGCCACAGTTTGTTTCATTTTTCATTGCTGTTTAGGGCCAGTGGAGGGGGAACAATAATAATAAAACATATTTCAAAATATGAAGTATCCACAATGGTATACAGATAATACTGAAAAGCATATCTGAATCTGCCTGTACAAAAGTGACAATTTCAGACAGAAAACAAAGACTTGTATAATAACAAAAATTATAAAATTAATAACAGTACATTCTAAATGTTTATTATGTAATAATAAAAATATATATATTTTACAAATAAATGAAAAAGGGGAAAAAATGGATTGTAGGCTATATATAGCCTAGAAAGCCAGCACTGCCTTTATAATCAATAAAAGGCTGTCCCTCGTCTACGCAAAGTTTAGTCTATGTTTACAGCATGCAAAAATCTAATTAGAACCGGCTGAAATGTTTTGAAATTTTGTACCCTAACTGATTGAAAAAAGTCTTTCCCTCTGCCCATGTCAATTTGAGTCTCGTTAAAGATTTAAATCCCTGCCGTCAAGATGCTCCTGTCGGTCACAGATTATGAAAAGTGAAACTTAAATCTGTCATAGTGGTTGGATTTATTCACACACGTTAAAAATATTTATTAAAAGCTTCTTTCTTTTCAGATTCTTATTTATAGCATTATCATAATAGGTTGTATATTAACTTATTGGGAGAAAGCCGGTAGTTCTATGTGAAATCGGACATTGAGCACCCCCATATAGCCAAAATGACATGATCCTCCTTTCGTAACACCTCTCCGAACATTTGACTGTGAGATTGGTTGTTGAATCAGGCTCCTCCTATCGAAGCATTGAATCTTTGACTCTTTGGGTCATATATATATATATATATATATATATATATATAC
>NW_015629508.1:116736-145127 GCF_001515625.1 Sinocyclocheilus rhinocerous
ATTTGACAGTATAGTTTTTCCCTAAACATAGCACATACCGAACCATACCGAAACTGTGATACAAACCGAACTGTAAGTTGAACCGTTCCACCCCTAATATATATATATATAGTGTGTGTGTTTATGTGTGTATATATGTTTGTTTGTTTTTTAATTGTGGATATACCTCTACAAACTTTGATTCTCAACTGACTTCCTAGAAATTCCATAGTGGCCATTCAATCTAACTGAAATTGGTGCACCTTGATGGCTAAGCAAATTAACCACACTTCATACAAACATAAGTAATGGGTCATATGACATCCATTAGTGTGAGTTTGGGATGAGGTAACATCTGCGACTTAACACTCAACACATTTTAGTCCCCCTAAAGCTGAACTGGCACCACAGCTGCCATGCTGAAGCTCTGAGCTGAAAAGGTCATTTCACGCTGCTGTGAATCGCACGCTGAACATTACCATCACACATTCTGCTGCTCTCCGAGCTTGCCTGCAGTGTGGCTGCTACGCTGTACTTGAAACGCAATAGAGTATGGCATGTGACGAGAGGCCGAGGGTCGCTGAGCATTGACCTGATTCTCCACGTGCACCAAAGGACGCGACCCAACTAGGACAAAGAAAGGACGCCTGCCTTCAAGAACTCTTAGAGTGGAAGTAGCACAGATGGATTTTAGTCCAGTGAGAACAAAAATTTTGAGTTAGAGTTTGCAAAATAAATGCCAAGAAATCTCTTTCGTTTCGTCTTTCGTTTAGGCTGTCCACAAGTGTTGCACGCAAAAACAATCATACAGCATGAGCAGTGTAGTCTGACTCATGAACAAATGACTTACAGTGTGAGCCAGTTTTGCATTAGTGAATCAAAAATATACAGCACAGCTAGTGTAGGCCAATTCACAAACAAATTAATTTTATAGTACAAAAGCCTGTTTGTGTTAGTGAATAAAAAAATATGAAGGGCGACCAATGTAGTTCAATTTATGGCAAATGACTCACACAGTATAAGCCCGTTTGTGTTAGTGGGTTAAAATGATACAGCACAACCAGTGTACTCTCTTACAGTAGTTTGTTATGGAGTTTGATCAGTATAGTTAAAATTATGAACAAATGACTCTTACAGTATGACCCTGTTCGTGTTAATGATTAAAAAAATATAACACGACCAGTGTAGTCTTATTCACAAACAAATGATTCTCATGACCAATGTAGTTCAATTTATGGCAAATGACTCACACAGTATTAGCCGTTTGTGTTAGTGGGTTAAAATGATACAGCACAACCAGTGTACTCTCTTACAGTAGTTTGTTATGGAGTTTGATCAGTATAGTTAAAATTATGAACAAATGACTCTTACAGTATGACCCTGTTCGTGTTAATGATTAAAAAAATATAACACGACCAGTGTAGTCTTATTCACAAACAAATGATTCTCAAAGTATGAGCATTTCATGTTAACGAATCAAAAGTATACAGCATGACCAATGTAGTCAGAATTACGAACAAATTACTCGTTGGTTTGTCTATTCAGTAGGGCTGTCAGTAGATTAAATTTTTTAAAATCTAATTAATTACATGATGTGTCGATTAACTAATCTAATTTATCGCAAATTAAATTTAGCTGTGAAAATACCCCCAAAAGATTATTTAAAGCTATTTTTGTGTTAAATGAGAAATTATTAAGTAGACATTACAAATAGTAGCTTTAGAAATAAATATTTTATTTGATTCAACATAAAATTTATTACACAAACATTTAGGCTACAACGGCCTAACATAAACTATGGAAAATAAAAAAAAAGATCATTTGAGAAAAATCTCAGATTTTTTCGTTCATGCAATGGAAGTCTCTGGTAACCAAAACAGCTTTGTTACCAACAGTCTTCAAAATACCTTCTTTATGTTCCACAAAAGTAGTAAGTCATTCAGGTTTGAGTAAATGATGACATAATTAAATTTTTTGGGTGAACTATCCCTTTAAAGTTTTTCCCCCCCTTTTTTTTTATGAAATAATACTCTAAAACGGCCAGCAGATGGCGATAAATATCTTTATGAGTCATTGATTCGATTCGTTCAAACGGCTGATTCCTTCAGGAATGAAGTAAACGGCTCTCTTTATGAATGGGCCTTTGAATCATTGGTTCACACGATTCATTCAAAACACGGCTTCATTCAGAAACTAAACGCCGCTGTGTTGCTCGGAGACGCACAACAATTCTGCTGTGGCTCAATAGGTAATATTTTCATTGGCAAAACTGATAAAATATAACACAATATTAACTTCTTATTTACTGAACTGTTGTATAAAATCACATTTGCATGTTACTCGTAATATTCTGACATATAAACAGCACTTGTGTGATATTGCTCTCGCTGCTCGTGTGATATCGCTTATCATATGATATAAAATATGCGACAAAAACTCATACAGGAGCATTTGCCACAATATCTTGAATTTTAGGGCATAACTGCATGTATGGAGTTGTTGCCCAGCATCATATTTGTCAACAGTCAACTATAATAAATGTAAGATGTAAATGTAACTAATGTAACAACATTAGTAGAAACAGAGTTCAAAACTGACATTATAACTAAAATATACAAACATGAATTGGAATCGAACCATATTGAATCACAAATATGAATCTAATTGAATCAAGAGTTTGTGAATCTGAACATAATCAGCAAATCTGAATTCATACCCAGCCCTATCGCACTTACCCCTCAATCATACCCCTCAAACCAATTTTGTCCTATGCATATTTCATTTTTATTTGATTGTTTATTGTATTTATTAAAATACTGGCAAATACAGTACATCTATCTATATGAACGTTATCTCCAGTCCCTTTTATTCAGGTTTGAGGCCACGTAGTGGCCCAGTGCACTGTCCCCAATGTCCTGGGCCATAATCTATCCAAGGGAAGTAATAGTTTATTGCATCCCGCTAAAGTCCCAGGGCGGAGAAGAAACACGACAGAGTTCCTGTAAATGGGGAAGACGGATGCAACAGGCTTCCCCAGCCTATTGATCTGGTCCTTAGCAACCGCTGCTGCCCCTTTTGACCTTAGAGCCACGAAATCAGTGCTCAGATAATCTGTCTGCCAAGGCAAAGCGCTAGAGTCTGGACTTCGTGACACGCTAGGTCAAACGAAGTGATGAATCAATGGGAGGGTCTGGAGGGCTGCCAGTCGGGAGAAATGACAGTGCACAAGGTCAAGGAATTTGCAGCCGTTTCTCATAAAAAGCAATGAGGACGAATTACGAAGGTATAATGCATATTGGTAACTTCCTGCTGAATATAAACTTGTCAAATCCCAAAGCCCAAGGCACAGATGGCAGATGGCAGCACCAGGGTTACTCATATGTCTCTCTGAAAATCCCTCTGAGCCTTTCTCAGGCATACTGTCTCATCATGACAGTGACAAATGTGCCTGATTAAAGAGTGGCAGACGTACATTTGCTTGCTCTGTCAAGAGCGAGTGCAGAGACCTACAAACAAACTACTGTGGAACTTTGAAATGCAAGACTTTTTCTTCTCTCTTTCCTTAAAGAAATGGTTCACCCAAAAATTTAAATTTTCTGAAAACTTACTCACTCTGAGGCCTTCCAAGATGTAGATGAGTTTGTTCCTTCAGCTGAACAGATTTGGAGAAACTTTATTACATGAATTATATGACCTGATCACCAATGGATCCTCTGCAGTGAATGGGTGCCGTCAGAATGGCGATTTGAAGATAAACGCCTTAATGATGGATTTGTTTCTTACAAATACGTAGATTTTCACTTCACAAAACATTTGATAGACTGGAGTCGTGTGGATTACTTGAGAACTGTAGTGATGTATTTATCAGCTGTTTAGACTCTCATTCTGACGGCACCCATTCACTGCAGAGGATCCGTTGGTGAGCAAGTGACATAATGCTAAAATTCTCCAAATCGGTTTTAATGTACTTTGCACATTTTCAGCAAATTTTCATTTTGGATATTTCTTTAGTTTAGTTCTTTTATTCTATAAAATCACTTAAGAAGTGCAGTTTTCTTGCTGTTTTTGACATATTTTTATTGTAACTAAGACATTTCAACTTAATTATGCCATTTCTCTGCAAGAATTTAAAAATTGATGCAAAAATGTATGTAGTGCATGAGTCATTAATATTTTTGTTAAATTTTATTGGAAAACTGTACATTTTTAAATGTGTATCTGATAAAATGTACTTTTGTTGCCATTTATAAATATGCTTGCATATACAACACTATTGTTTAAAAGTTTAGGGTCAGTAAGATTTTTAAATGTCTTTAATGCCGTGAAAAATTAATATAATACAAAATAGCCTTTTTACACTGTATTTTACACTGTAATTTATTCCTGTGATGGTAAAGCTTTTCAGCAGTCATTACTCCATTCTTCAATGTTACACGATTCTTCAGAAATCATCTGATTTGTTGCTCAAGAAACATTTCTTATTATTATCATCAATGTTCAAAACAGTTTTGCAAAAAACAGCAACAGCAAAAAAGAACAGCATTTGAAATATTTTGTAATAATATAAATGTCATTACTGTCACTTTTGCTCAACAATGTAAATTTAATGCAAAGTAATAATAAAAAATACTGAGTGCAAACTTTTGAACGACAGTGTAGATGACCTCAAAACATGGAGTAAAAGTCACAAAACTCAAATTTTAATTTCATGGAGTCAACATCAACGTTTCAAAATATGCAAATGAGGTTTAAATCCCTCTCTCCTTACTCAATAGGAGAAAGAAACAGACAAACAAAAACAAACAGTGGTGAATGGAAGGAGACACTGGCGGTCATGGTTTCAAATGCGATCATAATGAGATCTTCCACAACAGAGGTCTGTTTCTCCTCTCTCTCTCTCTCTCTCTCTCTCTCTAAAGTCACAAATGATGGTTTGTGTAGAGTCACAGTCTTCATTACTCTTTTTTAATTTTGTATCTTTGTCTTGTTCTCCCACATAACTGTCACTAAAACATAAAAAACTGCATCAGGCACTGGCACTGCACAGCAGTGTTGGAGAGAAAATTACAAAAAGTAGAAAGACTACAGTACAAACTACATTTTTAATAGCATGAAACTAGTTTTTCTACATCGCTAGTTAGATAAATCGCTATATTTTTTTAAATAATATACAGCGGATTGACAGAAGTAACAATATTAAGAAACAACCATTTTGTAATGTCTGTTTAAGAAATAAATATTCATTTGATTTACAGCCCTATTTTTAAAAAGAAGCAGTGTTGCAAATCAACTTTTTATTATCTTGTAGTGTAAATAAGTTGAATGGGTAGTTTGACTGTACTTTAACTACTGTAAATTATGAGCAGCTTGTCAAGTCATCTTCCCCAACACTTCTGCACCTACTTATGCTTTGCTTTTAAAATATCTTTTCTTTTTTTTTAATTCCAAGTTTCTTTTCTTAACCCTCATGGCCTTCAATTAATATTTCAACACCTTTCTCCACAGGACGTTTATTTTACATATCTGATACCTCACATCTTCCCAACTCTCATTACCTCATCAAATGCACCGCTGGAGTCTCCCAGAAGAACGGTGTTTAACCAATCCATCAACCACAGCTGATATAATACTGCTATTGTAAGAAGGCAGTAAATGTCATTGAGGCGAAGTGTAAAGATTATCCAGGTTTATCTAAATCTCGATATCTTTGTGCTGTTCTTAAAAAGACTTGCGAGAAAGTGAAAGATTATCAGCTCTTTCCAGAGCCAGTAAATGTCATTGAGGCGAAGTGTAAAGATTATCCAGGCTCCCGTCTGAGAGGTTTATCTAAATCTCGATATCTTTGTGCTGTTCTTAAAAAGACTTGCGAGAAAGTGAAAGATTATCAGCTCTTTCCAGAGGCTGTCCTCATTCGGCATTTTGATGTTATCCTGCACAATTTTTAAACTCCCGAGGCCAAAAAAAAAAATAGAGCTATTAAATTATGTGTGTATACCTGTACACCTTTATGTAACTAACCTAGATTTCCAGAAACAATCATAGCGAAAGAGCAAAAAACTTGAAGGTGCTGGGCTTCATTCCGTATTCTTTTTGATAAAGTGCCTATCTGAGCTCACAGAGGAGTAATGCAATAAAAAATAAACTTCTGAGAGAAAGCTTTAGTCTTTTATCTATAGAAGGGTAAGACTCTATCACTGCACAAGCTTCTTTGAACGCACCTGTGGAGTGACATCACTTCCTGGGAAAAACAATAACAGTGAATACGGTTTCATCTACAGAAAACAATGCTTAAGATGTTCCCGTGACTTTCTGGCTTCATTCACTAACACAGACTTGCAGGTGTTTGTATGAAGGTTAAAATTGCTTTCGGAGTAATTTAATTATGTTTATTAAATCATACCTGTTATGGCTGACTTGTAGCTCCCCAATGAGTTGGTTCTTGAACCACTGATCAAAGTCCAGAGTCGACTCTGAATCATTGAAACGAGTCGTTTTTAAAACGAATCCCAAGCCGTTTCATGTTGAGGTCAACATGAAATATTTGCATATTGCCCGCCCACTTGTTGGTCTTTTCCCCTTGGTATGAATGAAAATGCAAATTCCTTCTTTGCCACTAGGTGCAGCTTTTGGAGCAGTAAAATAGCGGTTTCCCCGGTAACGCTGTACACAAAGCAGCACTGCAAAAACCTGAAAAACTCACAAACCTGCTTTATCAGGCGTTACAGGCATGATGACATTAAAATGAGACCAATCGGACCAATCAGTCGACTCTGAATCATTGAAACGAGTCGTTTTTAAAACGAATCCCAAGCCGTTTCATGTTGAGGTCAACATGAAACATTTGCATATTGCCCACCCACTTGTTGGTCTTTTCCCCTTGGTATGAATGAAAATGCAAATTCATTCTTTGCCACTAGGTGCAGCTTTTGGAGCAGTAAAATAGCGGTTTCCCCGGTAACGCTGTACACAAAGCAGCACTGCAAAAACCTGAAAAACTCACAAACCTGCTTTATCAGGCGTTACAGGCATGATGACATTAAAATGAGACCAATCGGACCAATCACGGCAGATTAGCGTCCCGCAAAGGAGGGGTTTGGAAAAATGAATTGTTAAACTAATCGTTTGGGAGTCGTTGAGCAAATAAGGTAAAAATAAATGCATATTATAAGACTGAAATTAAAAGTGAATGAAATTGTTTTTTTGACCTTGCATGCATGTCAACCTGTTGTTGGGGACTCCCCAAAACCAAAATATGAACATTTCATTACCCATAATAGGGGCACTTTAATTGAAAGACTGAATGTCAAAATGGGGGGGGAAAAAATTATGCATGGAAATGTAATGCATTTAACGCACCTAGAGCTGTACGTCATCTTAAATTTAAATAAACAAATAATATTAAAATTTAAATAATCTTACATTTTACAATATACAGTAATATATATCACACACACAAACACACTGCCATTAAAAAATTTGGGATCAGTAAGATTTTTAATGTTTTTTAATGCAGTCTCTTATGCTCATCAAGGCTGTATTTATTTGATCAAAAATAAAAATAAACTAATAGTAGAACAGAAATAATAAATATACAGAAATAGTAGTGTATATTCTAACACAGAATTTCTATTTTGAATAAACACTGTTCTTTTTAACTTTTTATTTATCAAAGAATACTGAAAAAAGTATCACAGGTTCCAAAAAATATTAAGCAGCACAACTGTTTCCAACACTGATTACAAATCAGCATATTAGAATGATTTCTGAAGGATCATGATGAGACACTGAAGACTGGAGTAACGATGCTGAAAATTCAGCTTTGCTTCACAGGAATAAATTATATTTTAAAGTATATTAAAATAGTAAACTGTTATTTTAAATTGCAATAATTTTTTACAAAATTACATTTTTTTCTGTATTTTTTTAACAAATAGATACAGCCTTGATGAGCATCTTCTTAAAAAATCTTACTGATCTCAAACTTTTGAACAGCAGTGTACATAAACACCCATATACTGTATATACACACACATATACTGTATATACACACATATATATGATTACATGTGTAATATTTAAGCTATTTTTACATTACTAATAGTGCACTTTGAAATATCTTCCATATTTCTTAATTTTATAAGAGAAATTAAGAAAAGTAATGCATGATGGTACCTGCATCCTTCATGAGCATCTGCACTGGGTCCTCCACATTACTGGGGCCTGAGAGAGAAAGCAGACTCTGTGATTTTTAAATTTTCATTCCCCTCCCCCCTTACAACCCCCCTTACAATGTGCTTTAGGCCTGTAGGGAACATCTAGCACTTTCACACATCTGTAATAATTGTGACTTAACCACTTTGCAAACAAGCACTTTGCAAACAGTAGTAAAAGCGGCAGAGTGTGTAATAAAATAACACAAGCAACTAAAACTTTTGTCCCATTTCCCTTAACCAATCACAATTAGCCATCACAAAGCGACAATGAGGAGGCGACTCTCCTTATTGTCCAAGCATAATTACTAATTAGAACACAGGAAATGCTCAAGAGAAAAAGACAATGACACTACTAGGAAATTAACTGAGGGGTCGTTATTAGAATCATCATCTAAATGACAGTGAAAGTGAAAAGTGAAACTGAAGTGACGTGTGGCCAAGTATGGTGTCCCATACTCGGAATTTGTGCTCTGCATTTAACCCATCCAAGTGCACACACACAGTACTGAACACACACACACCGTGAACACACACCCGGAGCAATGTGTGCTTTTATAATGATGTTGACTTCACACTGTAATGACACATGATTTGCAAAAAACAGCCACTTGCAGGGCTGCTGTCACCATTTTAATAAAACATGGACTTTTCGAATTCCATGCCAAAACACTCAAAGATCCTTATGAATGTCCATAAGAATATTTGTTTAGCACATCATTCTAATTTAATCATCATAGTAAATTTTAATCAACTAATTTACACTGAAAGCTCATTTGAGTCGTTCACTAATTAATTAGCGAGCCAGATCAAAAGCAATGAGAGCGTAACGCTTGTCAGACGGTCCTTGTATTTGGCTGAAAGTGCGAGCTTAATTGCTACACGCAGCTGTAAGCACTTTAGCTTAGCAGGGTGTGCTTTATAAAAGGTGACATTTGCCCTGAAAGGCTACAATCAAAAAGTCCACATCTAAAGTAGAACCCCAGATGACTTTGTCAGTTTTTCCTCACAAAAAAGGTAGAGAAAATCCCTCATTTGGAAATCAAAAGAGCTTTGAAGAACTGATGGCATGGCATGTGTCATTTGGTGTCAACCCAGCCTCTCTAAGCTAATGTCAGCCGGAAGCTAGAAATGACAGTACTTCCATGCTGAAACACTTCAAAAAGGGGTTCTCTAAAAACCACGTGGCATCCGGGCACATTTTCAGCACTGCCCTTTTGATGACTTTTCAAAATATTTGACATAAGAAGCTAACATGTTAATTACTACAGATAAAAAGGGACCTGCAGTATGAACTTTCAGTTTTTAAAACAAAGAATAGCCTACATTTTTCACCGTTTTCTTAACTACACCTGCTCCAGATGTGACATTTCTTTCATTATCACAACATAATGACAGTTCATTTAACCAGTGAGTTTAATTTGATCAGCGAGTCTTTAATCAGCACATTAAAAGCTTTGACTTGTCTAATTCACTGTGGCCTTGAATGCCAGGAGTTATTGCTCACTTTTTCTTTTTAATAAAGCGTAATGAATCCATCCCTGCTGGAAAAAAAGCAACAACTTAAACCAGGAAAAACTGTGTCTTAGCTGGTTTAAGCTGGTCTACCTGGTTAAAGCCACTCTACAATCTTTAAAACAGAACAGCCTAACCAGCTTGGCAAGACTGGGAAGCCAAACAATAACCCTGTTTAAGCTGTTTATCCGGCAGGGATTTTGTTAGGAGTGAAAATCAATAACCATTAATATATTTATCTATTAAATAAATACAATTTGAAAAACCACGGTAAAAGATTCTCAAACAATAAATAAATAGTGTCACCACAAACTAGCCTTATATTTTATTATACACTTATGTCAAATAATTCTTAAAGTACTAAAATAACTGATTTATTTAATTTGATACATTTTTTCATCCCTAGATAGAGTCTAAATAATATTTATTAAAAAAATCAGATAAAACCAACCTTGAAGATTCTGCACCATCTCTAGAAGCACTGGTAGTTGTGGAAAATGTCCAAGAAAAGCACTTCTGTGCACGGCTGTAAAGATATCGAGTAAAACAAAGAGAACAGGATGTGACAAGGAAGCATTCGATACAGGAACAACATTTAAACACAAACATTTACCTACCAACACAAACACATGAAAAGAAAACCACCGGGTTTTCCGTGGTATCCCTCGCTCTAGCCAACACAATCAATAGTTTGCATTGAAGGAAGGGTCAGGGTGCGAGACCTCACTCTGTGGCCTTCAGCAGCTATTATTACATGCTGGGACACTGACCTCACAGGGGAATATCACACCTTTGCAAAGTGTGGCAAGCTCAACAATCACCGCACATGTCAAATCATGTTCTATGCCTTCAGGAAATCTGACATGATTGATATAGTTCAGAACGGAATCAATAAGGGCACTTAGGGCAGGTGCCTGGACTGACTATGGATGATCACAAGAGAAGGGACTTCAACGATTTAGCTTCTATCAAAGCAATTTAATTAATTCAATATATGCACTGAATGATTCAGAGTGAGGCACAGCACAGCAGCTGATGAACGAGTGTTTTCTGTGTCTCGGAGCGGCTCGGATCACAGTAAATGCTGCTCTACAACAACTCATCTCTACATCTGCTCTGAGTTTGGGTTGCTCAGAATAGCACTGGGAATGCAACAAGCACCAACCATCTTTCCAATCTTGTAATGAGAAACAGCGAGAGAATCAACAAAAGAGAACCTTTGGGACCCCCATGCATTTTTCCACCAGAATAAAAGCCTGACAGCATAAAACTTGAAAATTAAAACATTTAAAAGCCACAAATAGTAGTATTATCATTTTAGAGTGTAATACCAAATAATAAATATATTATTATTATTATGATTATTAATATTATTACATTTTACTTATAGGCACCTTTCAGGGCACTTAAGGACATTATTATTATTATTATTATTACTATTGTTGTTGTTTGTTTGTTTATTTATTATGTGAAATATTACAATACCACTATTTACTATTCAGAGTAATTGTATTTGTATTTTTCTATTTTGTTTAATATTGTATTTATTGTTATTAATAATAATAATATTAATGACAATTATTACTATTGTTGTTATTATTATTTTCATAATTATTATTATTACATTTTACTTATAGGCACCTTTCAGGGCACTCACGGACATTTATTAATTTGTTATTATTATTATTGTTTATTTATTTATTTATACTGTGAAATATTACAATAGCACCATTTACTATTCAGTTTACTTTTTAGTATTTTTCTATTTTGTTTTCTATTTTATTTATTAATAATAATTAGTAGTAGCAGTAGTATTATTGTTGTTGTTGTTTTTATTATTATTGTTATATAGTCATGCTGATATATGATCACAATTTTATTTATTTATTTGGGGGAGTGCCAAATGTGCAGTCCTACAAACAAGAACAGCAAACCAAATTGCAACCTTTATCAGAAAAATCATGCTACTACCAAGTGACAAATATAGAAAATGTATGCCAAAATATTGTGATTTGATTGGACACAAACTCACAGAGCTTGTGACATGAACGACAACGGTTTTCTTTCTTTCTGAAAAAAAAATAAGCCTTTGCTATCTTTCTTAAGGCCCAATTATATGGTTAATTGCGATTTATTTTTTGCATTTACCACTGTTTTTTCCTGCTATCCACAACACAATTAGAACAGACATGAATCACATTTTAGGTTTGCGACTAACGAGTTGAGATCCCCTGCTTTCAACTGATGTGCAACATTCACACTGCTTACAAATATTTGCACTCAGAGGACAAGGAAGTCTATTTAAACCCAAAACATAATTAAGACATTCCCTTTCGAAATTACCTGAAGGTTAAATGACTCCACAGTGGCGTCTTTCACCGAGTAAATGACAAATGGGATGTAAAACGCTACTCTCGCTTGAGGTTATAAGTTTAGTCAGCCAATGTCATTTTAAAGCCAGGACATAAAAGCCACATTAAGTAGGCGGCCAGATGTAATGCAAATCAAGTCGCATGAGGGCAGTAACAAATGACCCTGTAGAGTCACGGCCCCCACTATGTAAATTCCAAAGAAATAAGACAGACCCCTGATTCCTTTTAACTTAGTCGCTTTGCATTTACTGACACGTCCGCTGACCTTGGAATACATCTCTCTGTAAGGTAGATTACCAAAAGACGAGCAAATGGAAATGTTCCATATGCAAAAAAAAAAAAACAGCTTTGAACATTATAATAATTATAAAATCAGTCAAACTGGAAGAGTTACCCGTAAACTATACTTCCAGGAGTCATCGCCTATCTCTTCCACAGCTGAAGAAAGAAACGTTAAACACAACTTGTCACAACATATATCATGCACTTTAAAAGTGATAGTTCACCCAAAAATAAAAATTCAGCCAGTTATTCATCTTCATGTCATTACAAACCGTATGACTTTGTTGAAGAATGTCCTGTCCACTCTGTTTAATATAATGGGACTGACGGAGGACTGAGGCTGTCAAGATTCAAAAAGCAAAATCATCGTACTTGTGCAGAATATTCCAGTACTTTGTCATCATTCACTGATAATCTTTCACTCCAGTAGGCTGTTAACCATTGCGACTGAATCATTGAGTCAGTGAGCTGAATTTCTCCCATTTTCATGATTCTTTTACAGTGCTTCGCTGTCGTTTTGGAGTTTGATTGACAGTAACAGTTCTCATCCAGGGATGTAGGATGAGGGAAGGATAGGAAGACAGTAAGAAGGATATTCCATGTATGAAAAAAAACTGAGCAAAGAAGTGAGGGTCAGTAAATAGCTATTCTTTTAACCTTCACAACTTCTAACATTCAAGCAAGCCTTTCTCAGAAACCATATCCTGGTTGTAGCAGCCCACAGATGTGGCAGGATTCTCTCTACCCATGATCCAATCATGATCAGGTCATTAAAAGTGATAATGTCACCTCCTCTATCATCTCTAGCCAATTTATATTCCTAAGGGTTGGCCAGATCAATTCCGTCTGCTGCTGAGTCACTGAATTAATCGCAATTATGCTGCCTTGACAGCAGGACCCCTGGACGAATCACCAACTGGCATTCCCAGCGCCAGAAACAAATCACTGGACCATGGCAATATAGATTAGAAAATGACACCAGCAAAGTACACCAAGAGATTTTAAATTACGGCCAACTGTACTTTGCGAAGCCCATTCCCTTGAGAGGAATTACATGTGTTAAATTACTGCGGCAGGTATGGTTCAGCATCTCTGGGCATACCACAATGCAGGGCTCGGTTAACTGACAGGAAAGGGCAGCTTCTTGACTTCAAGTTCACGGGTAGTACATCTGTTGGCATAGCTACTTTCACCTCACTAATTCATGCATTCAGGTTATGCTGTCCTCTTCCTTTTTGACAGGTTGAGACATATATGGTCATCATTAATGAACACCTGAAACAGTACGGTTCACCTAAACATAGAAAAGAACATCCTGTGGGATTTTAGAATGGCAGTTTTCAATATTTAAGTATAATTTAAGGTCTGTGGTAGATAATGTTTTCAGCAAAAAAGTTATAAGAGCATACTTATCTGTGTGTGTGTGTGTGTGCGCGCAATCATATTTTATATAAATTACTGTCGTAATTTTTACCGGCATTAATGCTTATTAAATTTCACATTATAATTGGTTCCTTCTATTGAACCTAATAATTATACAACCACCAATTTATTAATTGTCTTTCTAAATGTTAATTACCAAATATTTTTTATGAAATATTTGAATTGCAGCCCTAATAAGTAAAACACATGTAAAATATAATATTTCACATAAATAAGTATATAATATTAATATTATACTGTATTACATTTGATATTTATATTATTATTTACAAACACACACACACATATGGGTGTGTGTATGTAATGTATGCATGTATGTATGTATATATAGGATGATGATGTGTAAATTCTTCTCATTTTGTTTAACAATTAGTTAAATATATTTAGTAATTAGTTCCCGACTAAGGTTTTTCATAGTCGAATCGGAATTTTCGAATCTTGCCGATAGTCGACTGATAGTCGTATCATATGTTTGGCGGCGGGGCAAAATACATTAGCCTACCAAGGGTCAAGTAGTCAGACATTCAACAGTCATAATTACTGACTTTAACACACAGGGAAAATGTGTAACGGACGCCTTGCAGATACAAACGGGGTAAATAATGTGTTTTGATTAAAAGATAGTTAACATTAAACGTCAGCGAAACCCTAAGAATTCACAACATTTTTATAATTAGTTATTAATGGTCTGCATTTCTGTTTTGAGCTGCGCGCGCTGAAGATGAACAGTAGAATGAAGCATAGCAGGTGTTTAATCAATGGGATTTAACTCATTTATCTCATATAGAATACAATTCGTTATTTACTATTTACTGAACTGCGCGGCTCTGAATGAACTCCTTTTGTGGGCGTGTTCTTCACCCAACATCGTGCAAAAACACGGCAACTAAACAAAAAAATCACAGTATAGTGTTCTCATTATAATGTAATGTATATGACAGTCCCAGTCATAGTCATTATTATGCATTGTTGTTTGTCCTACTCGCGCTGCACGCTGAAGAGATAATCACCGTACTACAATGAAGCGCCTTACTGCAGCGTAACTTAACCAAATGCATCTTTTACGAGACAAATAATATATACACGATATTCACGGCTGAAATGTTTTGAAATCACCTGATAGAAAAAAATCCAGTCTTTCACTCTGCCTGTGTCAGTTTGAGTCTTGTTAAAGATTTAAATCAATGCCGCCAAGATACTGCTCTGTCGGTCACGGATTATGGAAAGGGAAACTTAATTTAAATCTATAGGGGTGGTTGGATTTATTCACGCACGTTAAAATATGTATTTAAAGCTTCTTTCTTTTCAGATTCTTATTTACAGCATTATCATAATAGGCTGTATATTAACTTATTGGGAGGAAACCGGTAGTCCTATGTGAAATCAGACATTTGAGCACCCCTTTATAAACCAAAATGGCATGATCATAACACCTCAGCGGATATTCGACTGTGAGATTGGTAGTCGAATCAGGCTCCTCCTATCGAAGCATCGAATCTTCGACTATTCGGGGTCACCCCTATTAACAATCATATTTTTTCATTTAGTACTGGACTTCAGAATCTACATAAATACTTACATGTTTCCCAGAAGACAAAATAAGTACAATGATCATCCAATTTAAAGGGGTCAAATGATGTTCACAGCGCGAAGTTGATGTATTTCCTCAGCGACCAGCACAGATCAGCTCCAGGCATGACGAAGCGGATATCGTCCTCTTTTGGAAGGCCAAACAAAGTAGTTTCGCTTTCACAACGAAATACACAGCATCTCCACAGCATGGCGGCGGTGGCAACAACAACACTACAGCGAGAATAAAAGTTACGCCTTCTTACTTTGCGTGAACATCACCCCTATTAACAATCATATTTTTTCATTTAGTACTGGACTTCAGAATCTACATAAATACTTACATGTTTCCCAGAAGACAAAATAAGTACAATGATCATCCAATTTAAAGGGGTCAAATGATGTTGCTAAAAAGAACATGTTGTGTATTTGGTGTAATGCAATGTGTTTATGCGGTTTAAGGTTAAAAAAATGCCTTATTTCATACTTGGCCACATGTCACGTCACTTTTCACTTTTTCACTTTTCACTTTTCAATATTACAGCGAGAATAAAAGTTACTCCTTCTTTCTTTGTGTGAACATTTGGGCGGTGTTATGCAAATCTTCCCAGATAGTGACGTAGATATGTGGGGGCGTGTTAGAACGAGCCGTTTTAGGTAGGTGTGGCTGACTCTGAACTTTTATAAAGAATATCTCTTTGGATTTGAGACTTTAGTCTTTGCAACTTTACAGATCTTCTTTATGCACTAAGAGCTTGTAACACTCCAAAGAGAAAGGAAAAATTGAAATCGCATCATATGACCCCTTTAAAAAGTTTACACCCCATCTCTTAATGCATTGTGTGGCCTTCTTGAGCATCAATACGTTTTCACCTTTTGTAATAGTTATGCATGAGTCCCTCAATTGTCCTCAGTGTGAAAAGATGGATCTCAAAACCATACAGTCAGTGTTGGAAAGGGTTCAAATATGCAGAAGATGCTGGAAAACCAAAGAATGTCCAGGAGCTGGAGGATTTTTCTGAAGAACAGCAGGCAGTGGAACTGCTCAGGACAAACAAGGATCGTCCAGGAAATGACACATAGTAGTAAGATTCAAGGGTATGTAAACTTTTGAATGGGGTCATTTTTATAAATTCAGATATTATTTTGTCTTGTGGTCGGAGTATATGTAAACATCTGTTATGTGAAATAGCTTATTCAGGACAGTACTAAATAAAAAATAACATGCAATTTTCATGATTCATCTTATTTTGTTTCAATTATTAACATTTTGCAAGGGGTATATATATATATATATATATATTATTTTTTATTTTTATTTTTTTTTTTAAATATATATAAATATGTGACCTAGCAGTTGGTGCACATGCTCCTGCCACGTACAGCTCGTGTATCAATTCTACTCCCGGCAGCCATATCACCCTGTAGCCCAAGACTGGTCGCCCACTGAAGCTAAGCAGGGTTGAGCCTGGTCAGTACCCGGAGGGGAGACATCTGGGGAAAACCAGGTGCTGCTCGAAGAGGTGTTAGTGAAGCCAGCAGGGGGTGCTCATCCTGTGGTCTGTGTGGGTCCTAGCGCCCCAGTATAGTGATGGGGACACTATACTTTGGCTGCCGTCACATCATCCAAGTGGATGCTGCACACTGGTGGTGGATGAGGAGATCCACCCTCACAATGTAAAGCGCTTTGAGTGCCTAGAAAAGCGCTATGTAAATGTAATGAATTATTATTATTATCTCTACCGTCTCTCTGATTACAAATGGCAAACAGCCCAGAAAAATACAAACAAAAAGTTTCACAGCTTCAGATATGTTATTGCGTTCATAATTCACATTTACCAAAACTCTCTGGGTCTTCTTCCCACATGGTTAGCTCTTCCTCTGTCAGCAGAAAATATTTGGATACCAGTCTCCTGCCAATCTCCGTCAGCGTTTGGTGTGTAAAGAATGCGGTCTTAATTTTATGTGCCTCCAGGCTCTCTGGCTTACTGTCTGCAATGCATATTGCAACATGACTTTAATATACAATCATGCATATAGTAATATTCAAGATATTAGATCATTCATTAAAACATCTCATGTGCTCCTAATTATTAATCATTAGTAAGGCAATAAAACATTGAAACGGGAGGCATTTTTATATCAGTTTACTTCAATCTCTATCTAAGGAACCTCAGTCATGACCGAACAGTCAGATTTCATTATGAACATCTCATCGATTCACTCTTGCCCTCTATCAACTCAGAAATGCCCTTGATGTGTTTAAAGGCTGTTATCCATTTCCTATTCGAATAAGCTAGTACTTTAAAATGGAGGCACGCCATGCCAAAGTCATTACGCTGCTTACCTTCAATGTTCTTGGCAGGTTTGTAGGCATTGTTTTTGACAATCATCTTGATGAGGTTCATGCACTGTACAATAAAATGCTCGAAAACAACTCCCTCTCCAGCCTCAGTGAGCACGTAGCTGACCGCGAACTCCAGCGAACGCTGAATGAGAGGGATGAAAGGCCACGGGTGATATTCCAGGAAGTCCAGCAGCTAGTAAAGAGTATAAGAGGCAACATTAAACCACAGTTCAGGAGTACAACATCTCAAGTATAAGTGCCCAGATTATTTCCTTTGCCTTCTAACTGACTGAACTTTTAGACTTACAACTTTGGTGAACAAAATGATGGTCTTCTCAAGCTTTTCCCAAATAGAATAAAAATATATAAATTCTATCATTATTTACTTACCCACATGTTGTTTAAAACCTTTTGGAGCTGCAGAGCTCCAAAATGACAAAAATCTCCATAAAGTATCATAAAAGCAGTCCATTTGTAGTATTCTCAGTCTTCTAAAGGCCAAACAGACCGAAATTCAAGCTCTAACTCACTGAAAATCCAATCTAGCTCTTCTTCATGAAGGTTCAAAATCTGTCTGAATGATTTGTTCACAAGTTTGCCTGATCCGGTTCCGGATTACCATTCACTGACTCAATGATTCGATCACTGGAGGGTTTTCTGGGAATATAGATTTGTGTCTGTTGTGCACATAAAGTTTCCAGTTTGCTTTAAAAGCCTTAGCGCAGAAGACATCTGAACTACTTTTTATAATATATTTTTGGTGCTTTAAGGTAATTTTGAAGCTTGACGGCCCCAGCCCTCAGTAGGGGCTTTCGCATCGGAATAACCTTTTCATAGTTCCTACAACTATTGGCGGAACTACCTACTTTTTGGCGTGTTCGCACCACAGGAACTAGGAATGGTTTTAGTTCTAGTTCTCCATTTGAGGGAACTAAATTAGCTCCTACTTCAGAGTACAGTCTAAAACAGTTCTATAGGAACTACCAATGACACAGTCGGTGCGAATGCAACCAGGAAAATGGCCTGAGGGAGAAATTGGTTCTCCAGGAACCACCCTGCTGGCTTCCTAGGACTATACTGTGAGAAAGCCCCTATTCACATTCATTATATGACAAAGAGGGGCCAAAATTCACTTTTTGTGTTCCACAGAAGCAAGTAATTCATTTAGGATTGGAACTGCATGAGGGTGAGTAAATGACAACAGAATTTTCATTTTTAGGCGAACTTTGTCTTTAAAGCATCACTTGTCATTGATCACATTGGCTAAATCAGTCAAATGAAAGCCAAAAATTACAAAACCAAAAAAGCAGCCCCAAACGGCAAAGACTAATCGGTTTCCTTACAAGTCAGCACTCAGGACAGCATGATACAGTGTGATAGAGCAGGGTAACCTTTCAAGGGGATTGGGCATCAATTTCTCGGTACGCAGAGAAATGAAGAAATGAATAGAACCAAAAAAGCCTGGATTATTTGGGGGACCTTATCTGGCCCAGAGTTGATATTTCACATTCTGTTTGCTCATAAGCTAAGTCTCTCATCCACGCTGAAATACCAACAGGCCGAATGGAACCTGACCTGCGGCCCAGCCAGGAGAACATATTGCCTGTGATATCACCAGTAGATAACAGCTTGCTTCTGTCTCATCTGATGATATATAACTCATGCAACGACGAGGCTGGGAAAAGCAGGGCACAGTGTCTCCAGGTGAAACCATTCAGATATGGCATTATTGTCTTTTGCTTGAGCAGAAATTTCGTTTTGAGCCTTTAAAGTGGTGATCTTTCTGAAATAAATTAGTTCGGCCTTTGACTATGCACTCTATATTCAAGCAATAACGAATTCCAGCCCGTCAGAATTAACCTTGTGCTCTCAATCAGAAATATCTAAAAGTTATTTTCGTACAAATCCTTTTTTACTTAGAATATTATTTTCGATTAAGCTGGAGAAAAGATCATATTAAAGTATAAGGAACCAGTAATATTTCAAAATGCACAGCTTTTTATAGAAATTTATTTATTAGTCTTTAAAAAACTGTAGATGGGTTAATGACTTAAACTGACATTCAAAAATGCACAGGAAAATGTTCTTTTCTTCACTCAATATCACATAACTGAACTCTGTAACCTGAAAAATGGCTGTTATCTCTGGATAGGCTGAGGATTAAAAACTTCAAATCCTCAAATCAAATGTTTATTTCTCCTAAATGGTTTTTCCTCCAAATACAATTCTGCTACAATATAAGAGCACTTTATTTCCCAAATGGGAATAGCTTTGATTAAAATTTAATTGGAAAAAGTCTCACGGTACATTGTGAAGGGAAAAAAGTCCTTAAAGGGGTTCTTAGTTTCTTTGTGAAAAAAAGTTTTCCACAAAGAAATGAATAGTACTAAAAATACTTAATTAACTGTCATATAAGTAGCCTAATTGTTGTACATAGAGTTGGTTGTCTCACGGGAGCAGACAGGTTGATATCATATCACATGACCAGTCAAATGCTACCTGCTTTATCTCAGTAATCTCCTGTTACTGGATACTTTTGCTGACAGAATGAATCATGGCTGACTGCAAATAGCACATTTTTACTATGGCATCAACTGAAAACTTAAACTAAGCACAACATAAAAAATTCCTCAGTGCACCTTAAAATCTAATTAATTTACTGTTCAAAAGTTTGGGGTCAGTAATATATATTTTTAAAGAAATTAATTTAAATAAATTAATAAATACATTTTATATTTAAAAAATTATATTTTATATTATATAATAATATTATATTATATAATATTTAATATAAATTTTTATTCAGGATTTATTAATGTGTTTATGTCAGGCAATTTACTACGTCATAAAAAGTTTATATGTTAAAAAGTTTGTCGATGGAAAAAACAATTCAAAAACACCAATGGAACTAGAAAAAGAGAAAAGCATGCAATACTCACAGCATTCTAGAAACTGCTTTAGCCGCTCAAAGACCGCATTGAGGAAGCCCTAGGGAAGCAGACAGAGATAGTAAATGAAACATTGGTATCAGGTGTGGTTAGCGACCACGGTGCTATTGGTGCTGACAACATCTAGGCTTTCTTGGGTCATGTTGAAGGTAGATTTGGCAGGAAGCCCCAGGCAATCTTAACTCAGGTTGGAGAAGGACAGGCTGTTTACGTGGTGTGTCGGAGGAGAGATTTAGAGAGTGCCTGCCGTGCCAGGATACAATCCTAGAATGGTCGTTAAATATATGGAACCAGTTTGATCAACACAGGGCACAAGTAACACTGAGCTGACAGATGGAAATTTCTGCACCACAAACAGTAAATTACAGCAGTAAATTTGCTCTTAACACTAAAACTTTGCAGTCAATAAACAATGGGCTAACTGACTGTCATTGTAGCAGTATAAATGAAGTGAAAATGCTACTGTGTGTATATTTATGTACAGTCAATTTCTTTATAGAGGCGGCAGCTTTCCCGCAAGTAGGCGTGGTTTCAGCGCAAAAAAAACAAACAAAAAAAACCGGACACGCCCCCAGCGTTTGAGAGCAGAGGATACCGCCCATTTTTTCAAGATTTTGATCACTTATTTTATTTACTTGGCGGATTTTTTCATCATTCAAATTTGGCTGAGTGGTTAATAATACATTTTTCTGTGGTGTGACAAACTCAGAACACATATTTAATATTGCCTTTACAGGGACTTTAAGATGAACTGCACACACACACAAAGCATGAGCTATCTGACAAAACTTACTCATTTTCAATGCCATGCAATTTCTAACACAGCCAGCATTCAAGTATGATGATATAGAATATTTTGTAAATACATAAAAATAAATAAAAATAAAATAAATAAAAAACAATAGGTTACACTTTATTTTAAGGTGTCCTTGTTACAGTGTAATTATACATTTAAGTATGGGGTAATATTAATTAACTACATGTACTTACTATATGGTTAGGGTTAGAATTAGGGTTTGGCTTAGGGTTACTTGCATATAATTATGCATCATTTATTGTTATTATAATTGTAAATACATGTAACGTAACAAGGACACCTTAAAATAAAGTGTTACCGAACAATATAAAAGTACCATATTTCACTTAAATGTATTAAATACATCAATATGTATTTATATACATTTTTATAAAGAATACATTAACAGTATTAGTATAAACAGTTTCTATATTCCTGAAGTATACAGCCTATATTTTAATATATAAATTACCATTAGGTTTTATATTATTTAAGAACAAAAAACAGAATTTAAAAAAAATTTTTAATGTAAAAACAAATTATATATAAATATTAATATGAAAAAACATTACATGCATATATTATTATTTTATTTAGTGTTTAGCAGTTTTTGTTAATATTTTAAATTGGATTTTATTGTTTTCTTTTTAATTTAGTTTAATATTTTTTTATACATTTAAGTATGGGGTAATATTAATTAACTACATGTACTTACTATATGGTTAGGGTTAGAATTAGGGTTTGGCTTAGGGTTACTTGCATATAATTATGCATCATTTATTGTTATTATAATTGTAAATACATGTAACGTAACAAGGACACCTTAAAATAAAGTGTTACCGAACAATATAAAAGTACCATATTTCACTTAAATGTATTAAATACATCAATATGTATTTATATACATTTTTATAAAGAATACATTAACAGTATTAGTATAAACAGTTTCTATATTCCTGAAGTATACAGCCTATATTTTAATATATAAATTACCATTAGGTTTTATATTATTTAAGAACAAAAAACAGAATTTAAAAAAAATTTTTAATGTAAAAACAAATTATATATAAATATTAATATGAAAAAACATTACATGCATATATTATTATTTTATTTAGTGTTTAGCAGTTTTTGTTAATATTTTAAATTGGATTTTATTGTTTTCTTTTTAATTTAGTTTAATATTTTTTTATTAGTTTTTTAATATGTCTATTGTAGTTTTTATAAAATTTTAGGTTTTAGTTTAACTTTTTAGTTTATTTAGTTATTGAGTACTGTAACTTAAACTTGCTTAACTTGCTTTGGCAACTAGCTGAAATATACAACACACTTCTTATTTCAGTTAATTTTTATTTTATTTCAAGTAATGAAAATGTTTTTATGGTTTTGGCTTTGGTTTTAGTTAACAATAATAACCCTGATATATATTTAAAATTCAAACACCCTATTCCTGTATATATTTTAAGATACAAGTAATCAGCAAGTTTTATATAAATTTATGCAACAAACAATAAAAAATAATATATACTCCTGAATGTATATCATATAAAGACAAGATTTTGCGCTAAGCTGATTTCCATCAGTGACTGACTGGTAAGTATATTTCCCTCTCTACTTCCTGTTATATTCTTATGCCATTAGCAGTTTAAAAAAAAAATGTACTCCCTGCGATGTGATTTCTCACTGGTGACTGAACACCGTGTGAAGTCCACTTCAGTCAAAGGTAGACTAAAGATGTTCTGCGTTTAATAATGATTAATGAGGAGTAATGATGTACTGAGGATGAAGAGGATTGGGAAAAAGTTGGATATTTTATGACACTGACTGTCTGGCTTTGAGCAGGAAAGATGACATTAAAGTCCAAGAGTCTCCAGAGAGACAAGAGAGCTACAGCCCTACCGGGAGATCACCATGTTTCTGTAGCTTGGCAGTTGATTGATAGCCGGAGGCAGCAGCTCATTGAAAATATTCTCTTTTGAGTTGTCTTACCTCCAGAATGGATCAATAATGGTGCCGTCATCATTTCCTTTACCGCAACTAATAAGCTCAAATTCAAAATGTCAGTGGCACAGGCTCCAAAGACGTAGTCGTCCTGACAGTATAACAAATGGACTGCTGGATCAAGGGTTGAATATATAAACTTGGAATAAAAATGGGATCTTCTCTGAAGCAGAAAGGGAAGAAATGGGAATGTCAAATTCATATGAATATACTGTGAATATTTAATATTTCACCCAGCGCTACTATAAAGACATCTCTATGTACTATATATAGACAGTATGTGTGTATATGAAGCAATCCTAACTGTCCTTTGAGACTAACAAATACATTTTAAAGCTCAGCGTAACAGTTATTACATGAAATCTTTTCTGCAATGTTGCACTGTACTTACTGTCAACGCTACAAAACTTTTTCTTTGACTCATTGTTTCCTGCCAATTTCAGTTTTTTCAAAGACTCATTAAGGTTTAGGAAGGCTCGCATCATTGTAATGTGAAAATGATCTCTGATAAGCTAACTCCCACAGATGCATTAAGAGATGAAGGCACCATATGGGCTTCCTGCAGAGGCTGGCTGCACTTCAGCATGTGCTTTGTGCCGGCAAATTCTCCTCGCATTCAGATTATGCTGTGACAAAACTCTCAGTTAACCCATTTAAATACAACAAAATTAGCAAATAAATCACTATTATTTTGCACGTGCCAACACAAAATGTTGTGTTTCAAGGAAAGATATTCTAATGTTTAATGCACAATTACCACAGGACACATGTAATACATTAAATATTCACATTGACCCGTTTTTTTTTTCCCAAGCCCCATCTTCCACTTGAGAATGAGCATCTCATTTATGTGCAATGATTTCTTTTTAATGTCAGAACTCCAACATCATAACCCCCCAGGTTGATTTTCCTTGCAAACAACTACTCAATTTTCACAATTTAACCTGCATTTCCTCAAAATGAGTTGGTATGGGGTGCAGAAGTGTGATTAAAAAGTGTGATTAGCCATTTAAAAAGTGAACACAAGAAAACATCAGCCCTGGCTTTAAGATCACATATAAACAAGCAGTAAGTAAATATTAGAAACAAAACTGTTTTGCTATTATATATAAATTATGATAGACCTTCTTTTATTGTTTGAAATATTCCAGAACTTACCATGACTTCCATGTTGTTGTGCGTCTCAATGGATCCATACACAGTAAGCTTCCGAAGAACTGCAAGTTGAACAAATAAATATACAACAACTGTTACTTAATAAATGCCATATATTTGTCTCACAAAACAAATTTTATTGCTAATAATGATTAGAAAAGAAAGAAAAGTGTGTGTATGTTAATATTTAAAAAGTATTTTACATGAGGATGAAGAAAAAGCCTTAAAGGTATAGTTCACCCAAAAATGAATTACTCACCCTCATATCATTCCAAACCTGTAAGACCTTCGTTCATCTTCAGAACACAAATTAAGATATTTTTGATGAAATCCAAGAGCTTTGTGACCCTGCATAGACAGCAATGTAACTACCACGTTCAAGGCCCAGAAATGTAGTAAGGACATTGTTAAAAAAAAGTCAGTGGTTCAACTTTAAAGGGGTCATATGATGCAATTTCAATTTTTCCTTTCTCTTTGAAGTGTTACAAGCTCTTGGTGCATAAATGAAGCTACGAAAATACTTTGTGTGCACAAAGAAAACAAAAATAATGACTTTATTCAACAATTTGTAGGGACGGAAAGCTCTCTGGTTTCATCAAAAATGTCTTAATTTGTGTTCCGAAGATGAACAAAGGTCTTACGATTTTGAGGGTGAGTAATTAATAACAGAATATCATTTTTGGGTGAACTATCCTTGTAATTCCAATCTGTATGCTTAGTATGCTTACAATAATTATTTCACTAATTTTACTAGGATTTACATGAATGGTTAAAGAGAAAGTGTATATCATGGGTCACCATTTCTTTTAATGTCTTCATTATTTCAAAAAATTATTTTGCCTTTTAAAAAAATTAAACACTGAAAATGTTCCTGCAGAGCGACAAATCTAACTACAAATATGCTATGCACTCTCTAATTTAATAGTCATTAAAACTGCAATTGTAATATTTATTTAAAAAAAATTATAAATGCAGCAATTCCAATAGGGTCCTCGCACCGTGGTGCTCGTGCCCTAATAAAAAGGACAGGTATGTATAATTAAAGTATTTCTCACCAAAGATTCCATCATGCTTTCCAAGCAATTATAATTATAAGAAATAGTCATGTAATAAAATAAGAAAAAGAAAAAAAGAAAAGGAAAAAAAGAAACATTACAAGCAATAGAAAAAAATACAGGAATTTTCTTATCACCTTTTCAGGGACATATTAAAATCAAGTTTTCAAGTAAACACTCAGAAATTGACAGGACGACTTTTTGGCATTATTATTATTTAGATTTATAGCCCTAATTTTACAAAAATGAAAAATGAAATATTTAGACAAGTAATTATATTGGATTAATAAAGTGGTAGTCACCTACGTTTGGGTGCAACCACCTGCTTCTTCCATTTTATCACAAAATCCTTTAAAATGCATTAATGTTGATTGAATGAGTTTGCCTGACAAACAGGCAAGTAATTAAAATTAGCAGAATATTTTCCGCTTTTAAGCCTGACTCTCTGTTCGTGTTTGATTGCGGACGGCTTTAAGCTACTAAAGTTATCCAGCCGAGAGCAGTGAGTGGCTTGCAACATTAACTCAACCAGTGCCTGTGCTTTTATGTATAGCTGCTTAAGTCTGTAATCTGCAGGCGTAGGCTGGGAAATTTTCTAAGAAGCAATGAGTGTTTCAGCACTGGCTGTATGTGTGTGTGTGTGTGTGTGTGTGTGTGTGTGTGTGTGTGTGTTTGTGTGTGTGTACCTTTCAAAGAGAGCAGAGTACACTCCAGGGAGCTAAGAGCAGCCTGTTGGTCTCCTGCGTAGAGCTGCTGTAGGAATGTGTCCGTGTGATGATTCCACAGAGAGCAAGCAAACTATAGATGCCTGACGCCAGCTTTAAAAAAAAAAAAAAAAAACGAAGCACAAAAACGGGGGCTAAATTAGCATTTGATGAGTTTCTTAGGGGATGTTCAGAGGTACGATGTGATTGAACTATTTGGCAGATATGCTTCAAGTCTTCGCTGCTTCTGCATATCTTTGATTTGGTGCACCCACTATGCTAACTTTACTTTGGAGCACCATAGACAGATAAAGCTAGTCCCCAATGCTACTACTGTGCATAAGCTGCAGGATTACCCAAAATGATTTTCTTCACAAGGGAGAAATTCACATTTTTCATTCTGCTTGCACCCCTGGGCCTACTGCAGATCTAGACGATGCTACATCGGCTCTTTGATGATTCCTAATGTACTTTTTGACATCTAAAATCAGGAACTCCATGACCTGCGTCTGCTTTTGAGAATACGACTGGAGCTGCTAACTAACTAAATAGAGTTGCAGAGACAATAGTGAAAATGATTTCTAACCTATTTTTTACAGTTATAATCTCAGCTAACATTTGCATGTTAGAGCATCACAGGTTCATTCATCATTAGGGCTGGGTTTTGACACAAATTTCACAATTCAATTCTGACTCACAAACTTTAGTTTCGATTTTTGATTTGATTCGATTCAATATCGATTATTCTGGATATACATCAGGTACAATACATGCGAAATTTTCTCAAGGAAAAAAAAATCAACAAATGCTGTAATATACATGATATACATGATATATAATGCTGTATATACAATATACTGTACATGAGAGTCAGTTGGTACTACATTACTATAATACCGAAGGTTAAAATTAACTGATTTATATACAAACACTTAAATTACACTCAATTAAGTTTTTATAAAAATAGTTACAATTACATAATTATATTTCTACTCCAATTAATTTTTTGAAATATAAACATTTAAATGTTGGCTTTAATAAAAACTTGACGGATTTATTCAAACATAAATTAAACATTAAAGAACAGTAAAAAATAATAATGATATGTTATATGGTGCATATGTTTTGCAAAATGCTTCTTCTAGAGTTCATTTTTCCAGCTGACTAACGAGTTTATGGTCACAGAATATGTTTTTCTGAGGTAAATGTGATGTTACATGACATTGTTTACAAGCTGCTATACTGAAGTCGTTGCATGTTTGAAACACTGATTGAGCAATTACATGAGACAGGATACAGATTTCAGTAAGTTGTACTCTCTTGTAACATACCTTTGAATGTTTATTCATGTTTCTTTCATGTTGTAACTGGTTTTAAAGCAGAAGACACGATCAGTTCACGTGCACTTCACGCTGCCGGCAATTATAGTTTGAATACTGTAATAAAGTAAATCAAATTAGAAAGTTGAGACTTTGTTTCATATCAAAAGTAAAAAAATCGCAAAGCTTATTGCGATTTATTGGATAGCAGGCTACAATGTTCTGTTCATTGACTGAAGACAGGCTAGACTAATCGATTCTTGGCATTTAAAAATCAATATTGTTTCGTAAAAATGAGAATCGATTAAAATCGAGAAATCAATATTTTTTAACCCAGCCCTGAAAAAAAAAAAAAAAGTAAACAAAAACATCACTCAGGAGCTCAAGAGCTAGAGGACAGAAATCTTAAAATACAGAAAGGCACATTAAATTGCAGTGAAAAATGTTAGCGAACATGTCCAAAGAAAATGGTGCTTGGATTGCAATATATGAATGAATTTAAATTAATAATAACAAATTAAACTATATACGCTCATTTCGGTTTTAGGGTCAGTCAATTTTTTAATTTATTTTAATTTTTATTTTACTTTATTTTTTTCTTATGTTCACAAAGGCTGCATTTAATTATTGTCTTTATTTGAATATTGTGAAATATTATTACAATTTAAAATGTTCTCTCTCTCTCTCTCTCTCTCT
>NW_015629508.1:145208-148118 GCF_001515625.1 Sinocyclocheilus rhinocerous
GAAGGTCTGCACACATCCAAAAACTTATTTTAAATGCAAAATTGATTTTCATGCACTCGAAATACTGTTTTCTTTGCGAAACGAACATTTTCTCCACAAAACTCAGATCGCGCACGTGCAAAATGCACTTTTGTGCGCTCAAAATATGATCTTTCGTGCAGAATTGTGGCAGAGATCTAATAAGATTTTCCGTTGTTTATCATGGGCATAGTCTCTGAACTTTTGATCACCCCTTATATGTTTAGATAGCACGAATAGTGTACATTGTAGTTTACATTTAGAAAAGCGAGCGCAGCGCAACTGTTCGCGCACCTGTGCATATAACAGACTGTCATCGGACTCCTCCTCTTTAGTAACTTCATCATCCGATCCTTCATCTCTGGATGTGAAATAGTCCATTATAACATCGTTTAGGGCACTCGGTCATTAAACGTCCAAATGTTTGCTGGGTTTAGACTGCGTTGTTCTCTTGAGCTCCGCCATCTCACGATATTAAAAAATAAATAAATAAAAAAACTTTGCTGCCGTAGTTTACACAGGACTGGCGGGAAATGTGCATTGATACACCTTTATTATATATGTTACGTGAAGAGAAAGCACCTCCGCAGCGCGTTCTTACAGTAACATAAGAGAAAGACAGTATTCTGCTTGCTGCAATAAATCGCTATTTTTCTGCAATAAACAAGTGAATTTTGCCAAGACATTTTCAGAGATGATAGACAAGATGTTATAGAATAATAATTGAATGAAAACCTAATATTGACAAAAAATTGACATTCAACCTATTTTTCGAATTTCCTGAAAACGTCCCAGCGCGACATCCGACGGGTTTGATAAAATGAGCCAAAAAAGAGGTTTAACTCAGACTGAGATGTCAAAAATTATTAAATCCCCATGAGAAATATTCAAAACTAAACACCTCTAAACTAAACTTCAAAACACCTGAATATAAGGAGTTTTTCACTTCCAGCCTTCATGGACAATTATACTGTATATCACTTATAAATGATTAAATACAAAATCAATAATAGTTATCAAGATTGATGTGGTTTGGAATTGGTCAAATGTGCTTAGAAAAAAATATCATCAGAATATCAACGTGCCTAATAATTATGCACGCGGTGTATGTGCTTTATAAGTACTAATAAACAGCCAATATGCTAGGAATATGCATTCTAATAAGTTAATACATAATGGTGAGAATTGGTCTCTAAACTAAAGTGTTACCATATATACATATAATCTCACAAGTAAGATTATTCCATGTGCAGGGCTGGTAAGCGATTACAATTTTTAATCTAATTAATTACATGATGTGGTGATTAATTAATCTAATTAATCGCAAATTAATCGCACATCAAATTTGGCTGAAATTACTCCCAAAATATAATTTAAAGTCATTGTTGTGTAAAGCATCAAACAGACATTACATAAAGTAGCTTCAGCAAGAAATATTTTGTTTGATAAAATGTATTACATATACTCTTTTGGACCATGAGATTGAGTAAATGATGACACAACTGTCATTTTTGGGTGGGTGAAATATACCTTTAATAATTTAGTTTATTAATTTTATTATTATTACTATGGAAATATGAAATAATTTCTTTAATGAAATGATACTCCAAATAAAAATAAATAAATAAATAAACTAAAACTGCCAGTAGGTGGTGGTAAATGTCTTAAAGGTGCCATAGAATGGAAAACTGTATTTACCTTGGCATAGTTGAATAATAACAGTTCTGTACATGGAAATGACATACCGTGAGCCTCACTCACCATTGTTTCCTCCTTCTTATGTAAATCTCGTGCATGCAAAAGACCACTGAAAAACAGACGAATCAGAACATAACACCGACTGTGACTCTCAATACAACTGAAATATTTGAGAGAACATCACATAAGCTAACTTCATAAATTGATGTTGATTGTCCTAAAATGTGTTTTTTTTTAACTCACCATTATAGTGATTAGCGTTCCCTTTGGTTGGGCACTTTGAACTTGGTTTATGTTACTATAATTTACTTCTTGTTAATGGAGCAATGCATCATGAAGTCAAGAGTTATTTGATTTTAAAGAAAAAATATATATAAATAGGTTGCTTTTAGAAAGTGACGTATCTTCTAATTAAAGCAATAGTGCATTTATTGTGTGTTTATTAATAAACTTTATTAAATTTCTTTTTTCATAAATACCCTGAGATGCTTTTATTTGGGTTTATATAATCCTTAAATAGTGTGTGGTAATATGCTAAAGTCACACACAGACTTAAACATTCAGCACATGAATCACAACAATGGTAACAATTCAATTTCATTTTATAACTGCGAGAGAAAGTATTGAAATATATATTTTCCTTGTGTTTCCTTCCTGCTGTGTGAGCTACTGAAATGAGCCGAAACAGCCAATCAGAGCAGAGCTCAACATTGAATGCATTCTATGGCATCTTTAATGATTAAGTCATCAAGTCATTTATTCATTCATTTGATTCAAAGTCAAATGGCTGATTTATTCAGGAGTGAAGTAAATGGTTCTTTATGAATGGTCAATTGAATCATTAGGTTTGTTCGACTTGAAGTGGATCATCACCATCAGATCGATCGGTGTGTGACATCAAAGTACCGCAAGAGCTATAGAGAGCAGACGGCTCCTTATGATTTTGAATCGCTCTCGTGGTACTTTGATGTCATACACCGATCGATCTGTGCAGCGCCGCTTCAAATCCAACGCGCCTAATGATTCATCCAATTCGTTCAAAGCGTGCATTAAGAAATGAAATGCCGCTGTGTGTTCCTCGGAGACGAACAGTTCTGCTTTGTCTTTATATTTTCGTTGGCAAAATTGAGCAAAACGGACAACATTGCGTCTAAAATAACACAATATTAACTTCTTATTTATTGAACTGTTGTA
>NW_015629508.1:148186-166860 GCF_001515625.1 Sinocyclocheilus rhinocerous
GATCGGTGTGTGACATCAAAGTACCGCAAGAGCTATAGAGAGCAGGCGACTCCTTACACTTTTGAATCCCTCTCGCGGGCCTTTGATGTCATACATACACCGATCGGTCTGTGTAGCGCCGCTTCAAATCCAACGCGCCTAATGATTCATCCAATTCGTTCAAAGCGTGCATTAAGAAATGAAATGCCGCTGTGTGTTCCTCGGAGACGAACAGTTCTGCTTTGTCTTTATATTTTCGTTGGCAAAATTGAGCAAAACGGACAACATTGCGTCTAAAATAACACAATATTAACTTCTTATTTATTGAACTGTTGTAGGCTATAAGATCGGTATCACATTTGCACTCGTGTGATGCACTTATTGCTTGTGTGATATTGCTTAACTATATGATGTAAATATGAGACAAAAACTCAAACAGGGGCATTTTTGCCCAATATCTTGAATTTTAGGGATATTCTAACTACGTTCTCTAGGCTCCATCCTTCAGTGAGTTGTTGCCCTGCCTCATATTTGTTATTAATCAACTGTATGAAATGTCAGGTGACCCACGTGGGTCTGGGGCGGGGCAAGTGCGTTAAATGCGTTAATTTTAACGCGTTATTTCCCCCCGTAATTAATTAATCTAATTAACGTGTTAAATTACCAGGCCTAATGTATTAATTATTTGGTAAAAAGCCATAATCATCTATAAACCTGAAGGGGTTTATTTTGTAATAATAAACGAATGACATCAATATTCACACAGCAGCAGCCAGATATTTCTAAAGGGCAGTGATTCTTTTACAGCTTAATTTATTTAAAGCATTACACCATCAACATAAATCTTCATAATGGGGACAGCAAAACTAGAAACGTCTCAGAACGAAAAAAAAAAAAAGCAAACTGGCCAACCAAACAACCTACAGTATGAAGAAAACTGTGATTCATATACAGTTCACATTACAAAATGATCCAGCAAACAGAGAAAACCCTTTTCGTCATAGCTTGAGGACAGTGAGACGTCAGCAGTAATATCTTCCACGGTTCATTTAAAGATATTCTCAAATCACCAGAGAGCACGCAAGCACGTCATCAAAGACTGCAGCACGCAACGCTTTCCTTGAAGAGCACTTCAGAGGAACTGCCTGACAAGAACAAAAACTCATTCTGTTTTGCATAGCAGATGATGATAGATTAGCATTAATTACATATACTATATGAGCTGCATAATAAACGACTTTTCTTAATGATAAATGGCATTTTTTTAGGGGAGGAAAGAACATAACAATGACTACTTGAAAGAAACTACAATTATATTGCAATCAAGAGTAAAGCACAATTCACTAAGGCAGCTGTTATTGAGAAATTAAGACAAAAACTCAAACAGGGGCATTTTTGCCCAATATCTTGAATTTTAGGGATATTCTAACTACGTTCTCTAGGCTCCATCCTTCAGTGAGTTGTTGCCCTGCCTCATATTTGTTATTAATCAACTGTATGAAATGTCAGGTGACCCACGTGGGTCTGGGGCGGGGCAAGTGCGTTAAATGCGTTAATTTTAACGCGTTATTTCCCCCCGTAATTAATTAATCTAATTAACGTGTTAAATTACCAGGCCTAATGTATTAATTATTTGGTAAAAAGCCATAATCATCTATAAACCTGAAGGGGTTTATTTTGTAATAATAAACGAATGACATCAATATTCACACAGCAGCAGCCAGATATTTCTAAAGGGCAGTGATTCTTTTACAGCTTAATTTATTTAAAGCATTACACCATCAACATAAATCTTCATAATGGGGACAGCAAAACTAGAAACGTCTCAGAACGAAAAAAAAAAAAAGCAAACTGGCCAACCAAACAACCTACAGTATGAAGAAAACTGTGATTCATATACAGTTCACATTACAAAATGATCCAGCAAACAGAGAAAACCCTTTTCGTCATAGCTTGAGGACAGTGAGACGTCAGCAGTAATATCTTCCACGGTTCATTTAAAGATATTCTCAAATCACCAGAGAGCACGCAAGCACGTCATCAAAGACTGCAGCACGCAACGCTTTCCTTGAAGAGCACTTCAGAGGAACTGCCTGACAAGAACAAAAACTCATTCTGTTTTGCATAGCAGATGATGATAGATTAGCATTAATTACATATACTATATGAGCTGCATAATAAACGACTTTTCTTAATGATAAATGGCATTTTTTTAGGGGAGGAAAGAACATAACAATGACTACTTGAAAGAAACTACAATTATATTGCAATCAAGAGTAAAGCACAATTCACTAAGGCAGCTGTTATTGAGAAATTAACTTAAAATGCACTGCATGGTGAAAAGCATCATATTCTACCCTCATATTACAGAAGGTGTGTGTCACACTGAGGTTGTAAAGAAAGCAATTTGCAGACTGGGGCTTGGCCTTCTTGTCACTATGGCAACGTGCCTGGCTGAATGCCCACCAGAGATGCATGAAAAGTGAAAATGTATAACCCGTTTCTGGACATCTTACAGAAAGTCGGAATTAAAAAAAAAAAAGGGAGAAAATTGTAAAGTGTTATATGCATTAAAGGGTGTGACAAAAGGATATGGCACTCACAAAGAGGGTGCAAAAATGGGTGTGAAAATATTTTTTTTCCCTTTTCAACAAATGGTCAGTGAAAAGAAGTGCTTAAACTTTAGGAGGGAAGATTTGGAGGTATGAAAACCTCTTACCAAATGTCTGAAAGCCTGATTTGTGTAACATTGTCGATTGTTAAACATGCAATGAATGTAAAAAAAAAATGAATAAATAAAAAAGTCAAAACTTATGTTAAAAAAAGGTGTCAAATGTAACATGGCTGCAAATTTATCCAACATTAAGCCATCTCTGAATAGGACTAGTTAGGACTGGCTTCTTTGGGAACAAATGTTGGATTATATTTTTACTAGTCTGATTTTTAGTCTAGATTTTTACTTTTACATATTGGTAAAAATAAAATGTATAGCCTGAATGCACTGTAAGTCACTTTGGATAAAAGCATCTGCTAAATGCATAAATTATTATTTATTATTACTAGTCAAAAATGAAAGAAAAATTAAAAATACACCGTAAGGTTAACATTTTATCATGTATATAAATATACAGGATAAAATATGAAAAACTTCTGTCATCATTTACTCACCCTCATGTCTTTCAAAAATATATGACTTTTTCCATGTGACTGAATATTGAAAAAAATGTAATTAACTATCGCTTTAACACATACATATCTAATGTTTAGGGTAAGTAAGATTTCTTTTTAAGTGTTAATTGAAGTTAGTTTAATTAACACTTTTATTCAACAACAAAGCATTAACCTGATCAAAGCATTTAACTGGCAGTAAGGGCATTTATTATGTTGCTGAAATTCTTTCAAACTTTTTAATTCTTAAAAAATGTATTACAGTTTCCACAAAACTATTAAGCAGCAACTGTTTTCAACATTGATAATAATAAGAAATGTTTAATGAGCAGCAAATCAGCATATTAGAATGATTTCTGAAGTATCATGTGACACTGAAGACTGGAGTAATGATGCTGAAAATTCTGCTTTGACATCACAGGAATAAATTACATTTTAAAATATACTGTATTAGAAAACAGTTATTATAATTTGTAATAATATTTCACAATATTACTGTTTTACTGTATTTTTGATCCAATAAATGCAGCCTTGGTGAGCATATGAGACTTCTTTAATTTAAAAAATAAATAAAAATCTGATGTCTACAGTGTTTTAAAGATAAGTTTTAGTGTAGGAACAATCCAGAAGAATCAAAAAGTAGAGTAATTAAGTGATAGTTAACTTTAGCCTGCACATGGAAAGTGCATTTCTACACATTACATCAGAACTCAAAGGTGTTGCATTACTGTTTATACTGCCTGTTCTGTAGGTTTCCACAAGCAAGATCACCAAGGGGGAACAAAATCCATATTTATTTAATTATTTTTCACATAAAAACAACATCTATATTCGTATCACACACCTTTTTACAAGCAATCAATAATGACTCCCGATTGAGGTTCACAGAACGGTTTCTTCTGTCAAATCTAATTCAACAGGATCATATTAATCTGCTGTCAGTGATGCTGTAACACATGAGATTGTGATCCCAGTATACTGTATTTCCCTGGACATTCTTAAGTCTTGCACATGTGGCACAACATTTACACCACTGCAATAGCCATAGGGTTGCAGAAGGCACAAACACACACCTGACCTGTCGCTACAGGCTGAGCATCTAGTGAACTGATGGTTGGGGAATGCAGGTATAAGAATTTGTCCACAATGGACAGGACAATAACACAAAGCATTTCTATATATTGAAAAGTGACCTTGGGAATTCCATACATCACGAATTCTCATTTGTTTTTGAACACTGCATTGCAGACAACTGCATTTATTGCAGGGGCACTGCCTAATCAAGTCAGAATCTCCTCAAAAAAGTAAAATAATAATAAAAGATAACTGACAGTAAAAATAGATTTAAAAAATAATTAATTAATTAAAATAATTAACCGAAATCAGCATATTAGAATGATTTCTGAAGGACCATGGTGACACTAAAGACTAAAGTAATGGCTGCTGAAAATTCCGTTTTGCCAACGCAGGAATAAATTACATTTTAAATATATTTAAATAGAAAACAGTTATTTTAAATTGCAATAATATTTCACAATAGTACTGTTTTTACTGTATTTTTGATAAAAAAATAAATGCAGCCTTAAAATATCTGACACTACAGCATTTAGGTGTCCTAAAACTGTTTCTAAATTAAAATTCATTTAATTCAGTTTAATTGAATCATAAGAAAAAGTGCATTGCTATTAATAATTACAATTCCTTTAAATTAAATCAATTCATATTTAAATATTACATCTCTAAATTTAAGCATAAACCTCACATTTAACTGGAACACTTGAAAAAAAGTGCCTCCTCATTTCAGACACCATCACACGCCACTGATTTATTATCCTTGCTTTTAAAAAAGCATTTTCAGAAGCAACAAAAGCATAGAGTTCTTCTACCTCAATCAGCAGACTGCCATTTGATATACTGCAAATGTTCTTGTTCTGAAAGACGTCAACATCCTCATTTTACAGATGAAAGACCATCTGTAGAATATGCAAAAGGTGTCCAATTTGTGCGTCTGCAAAGACACTTTTTTTCAGCACAATTAGTATTGAAATTTTGATCTACACTGCAAATGCTGTTTACATTTGCCAAAAGGCTGAAAATAGTTATTTGCCATTTGTAGTGCAAATGTAGCAACTGTTGGAAAGACCAGGTGGCAAATGATAGTTATCATGAGAGCAAATGATGTGTAGACCGTGAAGCACATTTTAAAATAACCCCTCCAACAGCATGAGGGTTCTTTGTTGTTATTTGTGCATTTATATGGTATGACATAGACTTGCTAACACAGCCTGGCAACAGATGAAATGATCAGCAATTACCAAAAGCCAGAATGAAGGAACAGCTGCGATAATCATCCGAAAGTGCACATCTTTAAATTATGTTCATTAACAGAAGCATATCATGCACTTAAGAATGTATAGTATTTGCTAAATTACCATGGAAACTGAAGTTCTTATTCTTATATCTATAAGACATAACCTAATGTCATAATGAATTCTGCATAATCCAATCATTACTGACCACATTGAGAACACTGCACAAAACATGACATGACCATTAACAGAATCAGCAGCTTATGTCATGCTACAGGTCAGATGGAGGGGTCAGTACAAACTAATTATTTCCTTCCGCTCCAAACTAATTTGGCACAGTAAAATAAGTTAACTTGAAAACTAAGCGTAATCTCTTGATAGAAACTTGAACATTTCACCTACACTCTGAATTTATAGTCAAGCGATGAACTCATAGCATTTTTCCCAACAAATGTGTGTGGCTGACATCAACTTCTGCATCAACTTCCGAAAACTGACAGAGAAAATAATCAGAATTGAAAATGAGCAGTGAGGATGAGGAGCTGTTTCAGTGCCAGTTGCCCTCGCCCAAAATTGAGGTCAGGGAAAGTTTTTTAAATTGTTGGTCTAACTTGAATGGGTATACTCCAGTGTAAATGCTCACACTTGACAGTGTCCTCCTCCTGCTGCCATGATGATTAGCCATTTGATGATTAGACTGAATATGCATTTGATATTATCATTTGTTTTGGGTGATCCAAAGTGGGCAGTGCTAAATACAGGTACAAATACAGGTGAGATTTCTATCTCACCTACCAAAAATTTGACTCCTTTTAATTAAAAACAAAATTCGGCAAAAATACCAATATCAGTGATTGATATAATATATATATATATATATATATATATATATATATATTGTGAATTAATTAAAAATATAACATGCAAGGGATAATGTACAGTTAGCCTCCTACAAGACAAAATTCCTGATCACCCTCTCAAGATTTACCTTTATGATCGAATTTTGAAAACAAACAGTAAAACAAACACAAAGGTTAAAACAAAAAAAGCAAACCAAAACAAAACAAAATGACGGTCTTTTCAAAAACAAAACAAAAAACAGTCGTCAAATCAAGACAAAACCAAACAAAAAACAAAACAACAGTCTTGTCAAGACAAAACAAAAGAACAGTCTTGTCAAGACAAAATCAAAACAAACAAAACTAAAAACAAAACGACAGTGTTGTCAAGTCAAGACAAAACCAAACAAACAAACAAAAACCGACAGGCTTGTCAAGACAAAACCAAACAAAATATAATGAAACAAATAAAAAAAAAAACAGAACAAAAAAAAACAACAACAACAACAGTCTAGTAAAGTCGTCAAGACAAAACTAAACCAAACAAAAACAAAACCCAAACAATACAAAAAACACAAAGCCCAAACAAAACAAAAAACAAAAGCAAGGCATGTAGCATGGTCCTGTTAGCCACAATCTGGCTGAAAAGTGCAGCTTTCTCCAATGACAGCCATTCAAAAGTGTTTTCAAATAAAAACAATTTTGTAAACAGCACAATATAACTAATATGACAATATAATATAGTAGATGTGCTGGTACTGAGATGAATTAGAATGCCAACGGATCTTTTTCTGAAGGTACTATAGACCTCCTTGCCCAAGACGGCTCTTTAACACCAGTTGTAAACAGGGCCCAAGTTATGTGAAGTGCCTGATAAAGCCGGACAACACTTTTGGCCTCTGCACCTCAATGCTTTGTTTGACATGAAATACTGAAAGCGTGGCTGCTATAGCACTGTCATTAAAGCGCTCATCCCAGCTTCACAGTGCTCAAGGTTAGTCCGATTTCTCCCAATGATGATGATTTATTTCATCTATTCTTCACGTAGGTTGTGAATTCACTCTAGCACTCAATAAATGCAGACTAATTTACAACACAAGACAGAAAAAAATACTAGAAAAATGTCCCGAAAAGAAGTAGAAGGGAAAAAAAGTGCACACGCCATTTTTCAAAATCATCTTTGCGCTATGTTTATCTTTACAGCAAAGAGGCAGATTTCACTTCTTAAAGTTTATTAGCAAATAAATCCTCTAAGTGACTCAAAACTACCTGAAACAAATCGCTGCCATTAGTGCGGTGAGCAAAGCCAATCCATCATCTTTATATCCAAGTAGACTTAATTTTTTTTGGAACACAGTCAATTTGAAAAAACTTTCCTACAAAGACAGGTGGGAAAATTTGCGCTAATTCATAAAAATACACAGCGCTCATATCACGGTTTAACAGAAGACGCTTGTTCTGTGCAGTTTCATTAGAAGAAAGATTACAAGCAACTTTGCTCCCAAGTTGCTAAATATTGAGGAATACAGCGTTCAGCTGCGGTTTACATACACTCCCTACCTCCAGATGAAGATTGTCACATGTGCACACAATTAAATATGCCTATGGCAGGTGTTCACTGCCTAGCCTAAATAAGAAATATCAGTTCTGGAGCTTTGAGGTGTATTGGGCCTCTAGACTTGAGAGTTATCAACAGCAAAGCACCTGGCATGTCTCATTACAATACAACCACTGTAGAATATTACTGAGCTCCAGGAGCCTCCAAAAGCAAGTAAATGCTTGTCGAATACTGAATATGATGCTGAGGGGTTCAGGACCCACAACGTGTATGGATAAGCGCTCTGGGCTTGACTGTGACATATCTCCTACCAGATGGGAAGCATAATGAAAACATGCCACATGATATAACTGTACCTGTAAACTACTTTAAAACACTGACTCACTTTTAAGGCCTATTCACATCGAGTACAAAACCAAAAACTCACCAGACAATACAGTTTTTACTCACTTGAATTCAAAACAGTGTCAGAAATGTACTTGTCCAAAAAGGGCCAATATTTCCCCATTGGACTGATTTTCAGAGGCATTTTTTACCTTTGTATGGGCATTTTTAGAATTACCGTATTAAATGTATGTGTTGTCTGTTGTTTAGAATTAAATCTTACAATATTTATAGCATTTATTCAACTAATTCAAATCAATCAGAATACTATAAGCTTTCAACATTGACAAAAGTCAAAATCACCAATAACTATAGAAATATAAACTGATCAGCCCCAACATTAAAACCACCTGTCTCCCACTTGTGCTGCCAAAACAGCTCTAATACTTTGAGACATTTCCTGTGGTATCTGGCAACAAGACATTAAATAAAAACCTGCAAGTTGCGAGGTGGGACCTCAATGGATTGGATTTGGTCCAGCACATCAAGCGGATTGTGAACCAAATTTGGTGGCCAAGGTAGCACCTTGAACTCTTTGCCATGTCCCTCAAACCATTCCCAAACAATTTCTGCAGTGTGGCAGGGTGCAGTGAAAAAGACCACCGAGAGCAAGTAATACCAATGCCATGAAGGAGTATATGTGGTGTGCAACAATCTCTAGGAAGGTGGTACATGCACATAAACGCCAGGACCTAAGGTTTCCCAGCAGAACACTGCCTAGAGCATAACACTGCTTCATTCCGCCGGCCTGCCTTCTTCCCATACACAGCAAACTGTGATGCATTATGTGTTCTAACACCTTTCTGTCCTGGCCAGCTTTAGGTTTTTCAGCAATTCGAGCTAAAGCAGCTCTTCTGTTTGATCCGACCAGACGGGCTAGCCTTTGCTCCCCACGTGCATCAGTGAGCCTTGGACCACCTGATGCCGGTTCACCGGCTGTCCTTCCTTGCACCACGTTTTTAGGTACTAACCACTGCATACCGGAAACACCCTACAAGACTTGCTGTTTCGGAGTTGCTCTGATTCAAATCATCTATTCTAGCCATCAATATTTGACCAATTTTTCCTGCTTCCAACAAATGAAATCCAATATCTGACTGTTTAGTTGTTGTCTAATATATTCAACCCACTTGACAGGTGCCATTGTAATGATATAATCAATTATTCACTTCATCTGTCAGTAGTTTTAATGTTGTGGCTGTTCAATGTATTGCAGATTAATGAAAAATATAGTATTTCAGTGTACAGCCAGCCTGATCCATGTCGATGTAGCAGATGCAAACAACAAAATACACAAAATTTTCATGTAACTATGAAAATATATTACTTTCTGCTGCACTACTTTTTGCTTTTTCTTTGTTACTGCGAAGGCTTTTAAATGATCCTTGCACTCAGAGACCAATTATATCAACTGCTGTCAGCTTCACACTGTACAACTTCAGACATGTTTTCTTTCTGTAAATACTCACTCAAAACAGAGACAAGCATTTTTAAGAGGTTTAAGAGGTTGCATGCTGGTTGTGTGGTCTGAACATCAATGTCTTTAAACCTCTGGATATTAAAACAGCTACTGTCATCATGTTGCTGTGGAAAACCATAGAGGGGAAAAAAAAGAGTGCACATTTTTGTCTAAACATTGCCATGATATTCAGAGAAAATATTCTTTCTTTATCGACTTTATAGAATGGATTGTTCACAAGTCTATAATTTTTATTTAAATCAACTCAGAATTTTCAATTATTTGAGAGCATAATATAACTGCGCATGTAACATGCATACTGATCACCAACAATCACAGAAGATCCCATATGACAAGCACCTGGATGAGAGGAGCTTGTGTGTTTGTCACACCTTTAGATGCATCATGTCATGAATTCAAAATGAACTTGTGGCGCATTCATAAATGCCACATACTGTGCAGCTCCACTGATGTGCTGAAGCGCACTTCTGCTTTGAATTAGTGAGTCACGGATTTCCTCTCTGAAAACCTCAAGGCTAATGTGATGCCGGCGGTGAGCCTTATGCCAACACAATACAATCAGATCTGTTTATGACTATGGCTGATGACTATAGTTCCCATATGGACACTCAATTCAGTCTTGTTAGCCTGTCCACACCCACTACTCATTAATGTTGTTTTATTACAGTGAGCCTGGACAGTGCTTTATGAGCCTATATGAAAAGTAACCTGTCCACTGGAGATCTTTTATATCCAAACAGCATGTCAAATAGCATCTTTAAAGGGGGACAGTTATACCAAAAATAAAAGTTGTCAACAATGTTAATTCAAACCTGTATAATTTATAGATATTTTGAAGAATGTTGGTAATCAAGCCAAACGGCTACAACTGACTTTCATTTATATGATAAAAAACACATTTGAGACATAAATATCCTTTTATTTACATTTTTGGGTGAACTAAGCGCACAGTTAAATAATTATGTAATGTTGCTGCAGAGCTTTTTGCATTCATTTTATTCTTAACTGAGAAATATGATTGTAAAAATAATTATTATTATTTGCCATTTAGTGTTTTAAACTAGTGTTTTTTGTCTCATGTACCCCCAAAACCCCTGAATAACACCTATTCATTAACACTGAATCACTTACTCTTATTATTTTGGATATTATTCATCATTATTATTTATAATAATGAAGCGATTAATATTACTATAATTGACTTTAACAGACTTCCCAAGCATTTTTTCCTTTAATGAGATGCATGAGCTTTTAAGAGTTCAAGAGGAACTCATGCAGAAACATTCTCAAGATATAATTGGCTCTCATTTAAAAATAATATCACTAAGTCTTGATGTATGTTTTACAGTTTTAACAAAGCAAAAGTAAAATAGTTTTCTGGTTGGGAATCACTGTTCTAAGGAAGCTCTTCACATTGTGATGTTGAGAAAAGAGTTTTCAAAGGTTAAATGAAAATCATTTCTTAGTGGAGAAGAAAGGGCCTGCATTAACATGAACAAATCATAAATCACTTGTCAAATTTCGAGTCTCGCTACAACATGGGAAGGTACAGGTGTCTTATCTCCGCAATTCTAGCGGCCAGTCAGAACATCAGTGAAGTGTAGAGGAGGGGGAAATGTGATGCAGCTCCAAGTCAAAACATCTGCTGATATTTTACACAGGAGTGCTCATACATCTCCTGGGATGCTCAGTGAACTGGGGCAGGGGGTGTGCATGAGCGCAGCTGAGCAGTGCCTCCTAGAGGCACATGCTAGTGGAGTTGAATTGATTTAATTGAATTGATTGTCCATGTCAATGAAAGCTGCTCTCTAATCAAAGAAGGTTGACAAAAAAGGCCCATGCCCAGCAAATAAATAAAAAACTAAATAAATAATTATGATAGCAATAATTATGAATATTAATATATACATGCGTGTATGAATGCATTCTCGCATTCTCACACACACACACAATACTACATTATTAATTTAATACATAGATATTTTCCAATTATTTGAATGCATGTATTAAAAAACAATAATAAGAGCAATTTCTTTCTAAAATCATCACATATATTTGTAATGCATGCATTACATTAGACAGAAAACAAAACATTATAGCGATGCACTAACATTTCTGCAACCAAAAGAATTTTGGCAGAAACAGCAATTTTCAGTTTCGGCCTGAAATAGTTTTGGAGAGCCAAATTCATTGACTGAAAAAGCATTTCTCTGACAGTGTGTTTTGACTGTGTCAGTGACTATTTCACACATGCAACATAAATAAGCTACAAGAGGTAAACACATGTGGACCCTTGTACTGGACATGCAATATTGATTTTGTGTTTAATTGATAGTGATATGCATTCTTGAATCTCAAATCAATCTTTCAGTTTATGCTGTTTCACAATAAGCTCTGTGCTTTGTTACTTTTAATTGGAAACAATTTAACAAACTATTTTTAAAATGTGCTGGAAATGTCCAAAAAGGAGTGACACATAAATCGTTTCACCAAGTTTAATATTTAAAATCAACAAACAACAAATACAATTTTTGTTTGCATAAACACTAAAACAATAACATTACCTTACCAATGATGTCTGAATTTTAAATGACAATGTGACTGGCAACAGTTTATCTAATAAAATGTACGAAATGTTCAAATAAAGCTTTGAAAAAGTTGAATAAAATGGCAAACCTCACATTTTAACCTTTAAATAAAGAAAAGGGTTAAGTCAAAATGCTAATTGATTAATAAATGGTTATAGGTATTTTATCTGCTCCAAGGATAATTCTAGATATCCGAATTGTTTAAATGTGTAGAATCCACATAAGCTTGTTCTTCATCAACCGGTCAAAATTTACAGCAGGGCATGCAAATTCGGTCAGTTTTTTGGCCAGACAAAAACTGCACACAGGCTGAATGTAAATGTAACTCTCTATAAAACCACTCTCTGACACTAGGTGGCGCTTATGGAACAGAAGAATTAGAGCTGTTTCCCCATAACCTCTGTGGACAAAGCAGCATTGCGATTAAGAACACTACTTTATTAGGTAGCCTATTAGATTGAGCGAAGATGAAAACAAAATGCCATCGAATCAAAGGTACTTCAGAGGTACATTCATATAATTAATTCATTCATATATTCAATTGTATAATTCCCTTAGCACTCTTTAAAAACCTCCCAGCTTTCCACCATGTTTTCACACAAAACGAAAGTACTCTGTGTGCTGTGCACACACTGAAAACTTTCCTTTATGCTGGATCGTATTTATTTATCCTGAATTGTTCAAATCGAAGTAATCGAATACGGTTTTAACGATACTTCAATGGTGAAATGGTGATACTAACCATAGAGAATGTAATCATGATTTATCATCAAAACGGTAATCGTTACATCCCTAAGTAACACTACATTTACCTCAAGAAAGCCAATGTCCATAAACTTGATAGTCAACTAGAAAAAAAAATCCTAAGGAAAGGGTTGAGCAGAAAATAAGACAGTTGAAGGTAAGGAGCATGAGGGCTCTACTCACATCCTGAAAGAGTCTCCTATCAGTGGCGAGGCGTTTGGAGGCCAGAGTCTTGGTGACGTGGTAGAAGGTGAGCTGTGCTGCTGAAGGCTGTCCTGAACTTTCACACACTCCAGCAGAATAGGGATCAGCTCGGGCCACTGCCGAGGACAGTCCAGCCTAGCGATCAGCACTGCTATCTGTGTGGCGATCTGCAAGAAAAGCTACATTTCAAGGACGCATCCAGCAGCAGATTTCACAGCTGGCTGTGAATACATCAGTATTCATTTAAATATGAAATGAATGACTATTGAAGTAACAGTCATCACTTCCTGTGGGCATTTAGCCCTTTCAAACACGTCTTAAATGGTTATGAGATTTTAATTAACCATTATAATTAAATTAATTAATCCAATATCCATAAATGCAGAAGTGTTACCACCATTAAAGCAGCAATTACAGCAATTCAATCTCTTTGACATTGTGGCTGTAATGAAGGAGGAGACTTATAATTTAACATATTTTTACTTTTTTACATGTAACCAAATATTCAATACTGAGGGAGACAGAACTACCATATTCATCACCTACTAATAATGTCTGTAATTTGTAAAGTAAAAATTCCCCCGCAAATGACCTACCATATTTCGCCGAACACCGAGGTCCTGTGATAATATTAGTCCCGTGCGAATCGGCATCTCTGTGATTTGGCCAGCAAATTAGACCAAAGTTCCAAAATATTCCATTCAAGTGATCTGTGTGGTAATAATAGGAATAATTAGTGCTACATTCTGTACATCTCCAAACATATTTTCTCATTTACATTTATGCATTTAACATACACTTTTGATTCAAAGCAACTTCCAGTGCATGTAATGTATGCATTTCACTATTATGTGCGTTTCCTGAGAACTGAACTTGCCATGACCTTGGTTTTGCTACCAGTGTACTCTTCCAGTTAAGCTACCAAATAAATACATGAATAAATATTTATAATATATTAATATTATTGCAATTTTTGCAAAGCCCTTCACTATTTATTTCTGTAATTTATTTGCAGAAAGAGAAAGCTGAAAAGGTTTTGAGGTTAATGAGTTACAAATAAATCAAGCATAAACCTTGAGTTAGTATTTTAACCTGGTGAAATGTAAATGACACAGGGCACGAAACTATATTAGTTTCTTTTTTTTATTTTTATTTTTTAATCCATCTAACCGGACCAAAGAACGGGACTCTCAAAGCCTTGACATCGTATCCGGGAGATAAGTCATTTTTGCAAAGCCCTTCACTATTTATTTCTGTAATTTATTTTTAATTTACTTTTGTATTGTCACTTCTGCATCCAATATGGAAATAACAGGGCAGTGTTTGTGTACTACATCTACTTCATTCACTAATGTATGCAAGTCTCTAGCTATTCGTGCAGTGTCAGTGCCATGGTCTATAATAAGAAAGCACATTTAAGCCTACAATTAATTTTCATGTGCCTGTGACGTTACTCCACAACAAGAATTGAGCACAGTCATTAGTAATCAAATAATAAACCAATAGTGTGTAAAACCAACCCATCCAAAAACTGTGCAGAACACAGAAACAAATACATCGAAAAACGCAGTAACAAATGAGAAAAATATTATGATAAATGGATGTTCAAAAGAAATGTTTTTCTGTTTTTAACTTGTCAATTTTTTTTATTTTTTAATCCATCTAACCGGACCAAAGAACGGGACTCTCAAAGCCTTGACATCGTATCCGGGAGATAAGTCAACAAGAATTGAGCACAGTCATTAGTAATCAAATAATAAACCAATAGTGTGTAAAACCAACCCATCCAAAAACTGTGCAGAACACAGAAACAAATACATCGAAAAACGCAGTAACAAATGAGAAAAATATTATGATAAATGGATGTTCAAAAGAAATGTTTTTCTGTTTTTAACTTGTCAATTTAATTGCTTGTGTTATTGTCCACATTCCCTCGAAATCAACATCTCCCAATAATCAAAATGTTGCATTCCACTTAACTTAAGCTTATCGATTACTTACTAGTTACTAGTTAAAACTGCATCTAAAAATGAAACATAATGTTATTATAAGAGCAGCAGATGTTGATTTAAATCCATGGATGTCACACCTCTTTATTATAATGGATTTTCTTATAATGATTCAGATTTGTTCAAACTCAAGGGTCAAATTAATGCACTGTATAAAACTGCCCCCAAAAATCAATGTCTCCAGGATTGCTCAACAACACATTACAGCACAGACTTTAAGTGCTTTTCGACTACAGGCCCATTGATCTTTCACTAGAATCACAGATCAGACTCTTGCTCACTAAACAGAGGAGTTTAATGGTACTCAATCATGTCTGATAGTTCATTGTATTGGATGACTGATCATAAACAGGACAGGTAGAGCATATGGTCAGGGAATGAACTGCATTTCTCTTCATGTGGCAAGTGTGTGTGTGTGGGTGTATAACTGTATGTATGTACACACTAACCTGGTTGACCGGCTCGTCAAGAAAGAGAGAAATACAAAGTGTGAGAGACAGAAAGGAGGTTGTCAATACTGAATCTAGTGTCCCTGAATCACAGAGGAAAACAGTGACACTAAAAAGTATTTGGTCACTCTGGCCACTTTTAAAAATGTATGAATGTCATTGCATTAGGTAAAAAAAAAAAATCAATACAAGTGACATTTATTTTTAATAAAGATAGCCCAAGCACACTTTTCAAGCAAAATGTTTCACAAAAAAAAAAAAAGTGTCAAACAGATATCCTGCTCAATCACACTACTGAGATTTTTTTTATCAAAGATGCATTAAATTGACAGCAAAGGCATTTATAATTTTACTAAATAATTCAATTTCAAATAAATTCTACAAAAATATTAAGCAGCACAACAATGTTTTCAACACTGATAATAACAACATTTAAAAAAAAAAAAATGTTTTAAATTAAATTTTAAAATAAAACATTTCAAAATTGAAAACAGTTCTTTTAAATTGTAATAATAATTCACATTAAGGTTTACTGTATTTTTGGTTTAAAAAATCTAGCCTTTGAGAGCATAATAGATTTCTTTAAATGTTCTTTAAATTAAAAAAATAAAACCTAACAGACCTCAAGCTTTTGAATAGAAGTATTAAAAAAAACCTTCTATTTCCAAATTTTTTTTCCATGTAAAATTCTGTACAGCGACAATGGCATTAAAACATTAATACAGATTGTTCTAAGCTAGCTGAGAGAAAAATCACACCCTTTTAACCTAGTACACCATTGAGCACTTTTGTTCAGCAGAGCCAAAATCTCCAGCGAGTCACTGACTAACCAGAATTTGAGAATTTCTGTGAATAACAGCAGGGCAACAGCCTCAAATTAATTAGACGTTCACTGGAGGCCACAGGTGACAGAAGCACTAAAGTAAGAGTCTCTCTAAATCGGCTGGTCTGTCACCTCTGAGGGCTGGAGGACAAAACCACAGAACAACCAGACTAAGAGAGACTAAGGTTTTTTAAGAGCTGCAGTTAGCTACGCTCGACCCTTGATACCGGGACTGTCCTCCTATCTGATACAATATTATATATCGTAATTCCATTTCTCTCAATACTGCATCAACACTTCAGGTCCTCGTATTGATGTTTTTTATGTGCTCATGCATATAATTTCCAACAATTAAATTAATGGAGCTAATGGCATGAGAGACAGAAACCAATATCTCACATGTTTCAGTTGTGATTTAATTATGATTGTGATGCATCAATCGTTATGTATTTGTGTATAATACACATAAAAAGATTACTGTATAGTGATGTGTGAGATAGTTGGCAATACAGAGCTCTATTTCATACGTAACACATTAATACCATACAAATGTAACTTTGTATACGAGTAAGCATTATTTTTGAAGAACCAGAACATGCATAACATTTGACCTGACAGAAACACTGAAAAAGATGTCCTAAGAAACAACACTTTCTACATCACATTGCCTGAGGCTCTGTTAACACTAAAAAAAGAAACCACACACTGCCCACAGATGTTAGCCAGTCATAAAACTTGAATTCAGTCCTCTGACAACAGATAAGTTATGAGATTGTTCAGAGTTTGGAATGTTTGAGAAACTTTTTTGGAAATTCATTGTTTTTGCAATTCCATCTGGTGCTGTGAGTGAAACAAAAATGCTTTTAACATCTTTAAATACTTTGTAATTTAGAGGATTTCTCGAAAATGAATATCTGTTTTTAGTTTCATATTTAACAATGAAATGCCAGCTTGAATAAATGTCAATTCAAATTTATGAAACAATTAGAGGTTTGAATAAAGCAAACAACAGTGGTAGAAATTATAAATCCCACTGCATTTATGCAGTGTTTTGCATTTACAATTAGAATACAAAGACAAAATGCTGTTCAGCTAAATAAATATGACTATTATGAAGGATTAGTCACTTCTGGGTGTTCAAATAGAAAACAAAAAGCATATCAAATGAAACATTTTGAATGGAACCTAGATTTTTTTAATCACCGCAGTTCCAATTGACACTAATTTAGTTACATCAATAATGCAGAAATCACTGTAACAAAAAAACAACAAAAAAAACTCAATGTAATTTTACATTAGACCGTGATTTTCTTAATGGGCTGTTATTAGTTGTTAGACTGAGATTTTTTTGGTCTGCTTTGACATAAATGTGATAATGGTTCTATGTGGGCGATGAAGACATTTCTGAAACGAACATCATGTTCATCTCTCAGTTAAAGAAACAACCTTGATAGAAAGTCTAGAAATGGCGATGAAAATCAGATGTACTTACGGGTGCAACTCTTCTCCAATAGCAATCGATGCCATTCTTGAAATAAAGACCAAAGAAAAAGAGCGAGAAATGAACCTATAGGCCTAAACCCAAAAACAATCAAAGTTTGGGGTGAAGTGAAAAGTTGAATTGTCACACTTGTCATATGGATTGCAACAAGTTTGGGGTTGGTAATATCTAAAAAAAAAACTAAAAAAAAACAGCATTATTGTGAAATATTTTTACATTTTAAAATAACTGTTTTATATTTTAATATACTTTAAAATGGAATTTATTCCCGTGATGGCAATTTTTAGCAGCCATTACTCTAGTCTTCAGCGTCACATAACCCTTCAGAAATCATTCTAATATGCTAATTTGGTGCTCAAGAAATATTTATCATCAACGCTGAAAATAGTTGTGCTGCTTAATATTTTTGTGGAAATAAAGAATTTTTTCACAATTCTTTGTTGAATAGAAAGTTGAACAAACAGCATTTATTTAAAATAGAAACATTTTGCAACAAAATAAATGTATTTACTGTCACCTTTGATTAACTTAAAGGGGTCATATGATGCTATTTTAAAGATCATTATTTTGTGTATTTGGTGTAACAGAATATGTTGACATGCTTTAATGTTAAAAAAACACATTATTTTTCAAATACTG
>NW_015629508.1:167305-178305 GCF_001515625.1 Sinocyclocheilus rhinocerous
GTGACGTAGACATGTGGGGGCGTGTTAGAACGAGCCGTTTTAGGTAGGCGTGGCTGACTCTTAACTTTTATAAAGAATATCTCTTTGGATTTGAGACTTTAGTCTTTGCAACTTTACAGATCTTCTTTATGCACCAAGAGTTTGTAACACTCCAAAGAGAAAGGAAAACTTGAAATCGCATCATATGACCCCTTTAATGCATCCTTGCTGAATTATTAATAATTTATTTCCAAAAAAAAGACTTAATGACCCCAAACTTTTGAAAAGTAGTGTATTAGTGCTTTATTTTTTTATTATTTTTCAATATATGAATATATGTTTCATCATTGCCCTGGCCTCTCAACTTTTGGCAGATGAGGGGGAGTGTCTGATGTTTTTTGTATTATTATTTTTATTTTATTTATTTTTAAAAAGGTCATTTTTTGATGTCACTAGTGGCACAGAACTTACAGACGTCACCTTTAAAAATACGCAACAATGTACAAAAAAAAGAGGATTTACGCATTTCCTGAGGTGAGGTGAGGCAAGTTAGGTTAGCGAGGCTAAAGTCTAACACTGAATAATTAAACGCTATTCCACAGTGGAGTGAGTTTCGAGGTTTAATTCAGCATGCCATGTCCGGAATAAGAGCGCGGGGAGCGAGGAGCAGGCCAAGGAAAGCTAATGCTCATTGATAAATATGTAGTAGCAGCTGCGTTCAAGAGGGAGCATCTCCACCAGGCTCTGACGCAGGGCCACCAAACCCCCAAACTCGGCTGCTCAGAGACCAGGGCTCATTCCACTCTGCCAGATAAGAGTCCATACAGAGACCCATTTCCTACACAAGACGATGAGCAAAGGGTAATAAATTACCGAGGATCATCGTGAAGAAGAAATCTTCGTCGCATGCAAAAACAAGAGCAGAGAGGGTGCATTACCCGGCTCTGTGACGCAAACAGACACTTATTGCTTTCAAAATGTGACAGGTGAATATCATATCAATAGACAGCTGACAAGTAAACATGACTCAAAAAAATCGACCCGCCGCCTCTGCCTAATTCACCTCAAGGTCAGCGAAAGCACCATTTGGGTAGACAAATAAGCCAAATGCGAGTCCATACAAATCAGGCTGATTTATTTGGGTGACAGACCGAGTGACAGCAGGTTGGCTCAAATACAAACAGATAAGAGAGGCTGATGGGACGTGACAGACATTCTTATAGCGCTGCAGTCAAAGTCGACGCCTGCAGAAATCATTGAAGGAACAAAGTCTGCTGATACGTAGGATTGCGCTCCGTTCTTTGCAATCCTATTTCATGCTAAACCTCAATAACGAAGGAGTCTGTGCCAAGTTTGAAGGCTTAAAGGATTTGAGAGGACATCTACACCACCATAGCCAGTGCTGTATGACAACACGGGTGCTGCTGAGCCCCCCTCAGGGGACGAGAGGGGTTGTACTGGCCAGGCCTGAGGGTCCACAGACACCTCATTCTCTGAAAGAGCAAGAGAAGGTTTAGTCATACACAACCACAAGAGCAGAAACTGGCATTTCTGCAAATCCTGAAGATTTATTTATTTTTTGTTCTGAATAGGGACGTCAAAAGTACAGAGCTGCCCTAAGGCCGTGTAGGAGTTGTTTCTTTTTAAGTCTGATAAACTGTGCCCACTATTTCTTAATCTGTACTCTCAGTTTGCACCCACAGATTTGTAACTGCACCCTTAACTTAAAAATCTCTAAGAAGGCCTAATGATCAACGTTGGATGAATTATTAAAATTTTGGGGTCTGTCTTTTAAACCCTCTAGCGCCACCAATGGGTCAAAGATGCACTGATGTTTACTCTAATAACTTTTAGCCTACAAACTAAATTGATTTTGTTCTGGTTGACCTAAATTTCTATATTGTCTCCTTGCATTCCTTTGAACATCAATTTCATAAAAACAAAAAAAAAACTTCTATTCCCTTTGGACCTTTTTTTACGGGTAATTTATTTAGTGCCAGATTAGAGAAGATAGAAAAACACTTTACAGCCCATTTATTCTTAAATCACCCTATTAATGATGTTTAAATTATATATCATATATAATATTATAGTTCAAATTAAGCATTTCCCTTTCTTTGTGTTCCAAAAGCTCAACCCCATAGCTCAGCATGGATATCACATGCTAGATTTTTGATCAGGCATTGAGGAAGGGGTACAGGATTCTGCAGGGTGATACTTCAGTAAAGATACCAGACTTTGAACAGAATTTTCATCAATAACAGCTGTCTACATGTTTTTATTTAAAGTTGGCATGCAGTGAAACTTCACTGCACTTCATCTATTTTTTAAATGCATGTTACAGATCTTATTGTGAACAACAAAACTACTTCTCACTACTTCTGTTTTAATCGTGAATAATTTGTTAGTACCTTCTTATATTTGTTTTATTTAACAGCATCAAGAGTGGTGGAATTTTATTTACTGGTACTGTCCCTAGTCCTTAATCAGCCTTCTGCTCCTCCTGCCAAATAAAACACATGCTCAAATCAAAAAATATCATGCCCCGGGACAGCACAGTCTCCACTGTAAACACAACAAAGTGGCCTAAATGCCCTCCCCATCTGCCTTTGTTCAGCATCTGAAAGGTGGCCAGATTTGACAAAAAAATTGAAAAGTTCACTTCTAAAGACAAAAACAAAAACTCAGTGTGTTTGTGAGGAGATAAGCCATGACATGTAACAGAATTATACGCCCTGCGTTCAGAAGCATTTAACCTCTGTGCGGCTCAAAGGTCATTACTAATTCATCTGCAACCAGTATGAAGCTTAAAATATTAATTTCACATTTCAAATAAATTAGCTCATGTGCCAGTGCAGAGGATGGAAAATAAATTGCATGAATTGCACATTATTATGAAAATGATTTGGATTCAGTATGCAAAATCAGTGCCCTCCTGGACCCCTTAGACCAGTGTTGTTTGGTTCGTCATCACTGGCAGCACATGACCTCACTTAAGAACTGCTGCATACTTCATTAAAAAGCTTAATTTCTAATTTTATTTGGTAAGAAAAGTCCTCATAAATAAAACAGTGGCATGACATGAATTGCAAAATGAGTCATGACAGCTAATGGCCATCTGGTGAGGATGTCAGCCACCAACAAAATCTCCCTCAATATCACGGCCCAGCGGACAAGAAACCACAAGGGTCATTTCTACTATGCTGCACATATTCATGTGCCCATCATATGCCATAACATATTTAGGAAAAAATATTTAAAACATTTTTTTTAAAATAGAAAACCATACTGATACATTTATTTTCACAATAAAGTGGAAAAAAATGAATCTTGCCTTTTAACACTAAAAACTGTTCATTTATTAAAGGGATAGTTCACCCAAAAATTAAAATTCTGTCATTAATTACTCACCCTCATGTCGTTCCAAACCCGTAAGACCTTCGTTCATCTTCAGAACACAAATTAAGATATTTTTGACGAAATCCGAGAGCTTTCTGACGCTGCATAGACAGCAACGAAACTACCATGTTCAAGACCCAGAAAAGTAGTAAGGACATCGATAAAATAGTCCATGTGACATCAGTGGCTCAACCGTCATTTTATGAAGCAATGTGAATACTTTGTGTGCAAAGAAAACAAAAATAATGACTTTATTCAATGATTTCATCAAAAATATCGAAGTGTTCCGAAGATGAACGAAGGTCTTACGGGTTTGTAACGACATGAGGGATAACGACATAACGACATAATTCTGTTAATTAATAACAGAATTTTCATTTTTGGGTGAACTATCCCTTTAAGAAATTTTTAATTATTCATGATTTATTCTTTACTTTAATAAAAAATTACTTAATTTTTATTTTATTAAATTTTTAATTAATTGTTATATTTGTAAATATAAAAAAATGATAACAAAAAAATATTTTACTATAATTTAAAATTATTTTATCATATCAATATTTGTTATATCCCTTTAAGCAACAACATCTAGTTCACTAATGACATCATACTTCAGGAAAAGACATCATTTTGACAAGAAAATAACAAACATCAGTAAGTATTAATGGTTTTTAATTCTTTTTTTTTTCAAATTCTGTAATGTTCTGTTTTGTGGTATTAGTTGCACTTTAATAACATTGAGCACGTTTACATGCACATTCTTAAGCCAATTATTCTTAATAAGCCGAAAACGCACATGGTCATATAAACGCGGTAACCGGTTTCCTTTTAACAGAGTAAAGTCATAGCTAAACGACCTAAGCATAAACCGGTCGACAGAGGTCGTTTTTTTTGCCTCTTACCCCGATTTTGCGTGGCATGTAAACGCAATAACCTGCTTTCTGTCGGCTTATTGAAGTGTGCATGTGATATGTGACAGGAACACATCGTTAGTGCAGATTTAAGCACATCTAGACAGAGCAAACGTTTTGCAATAAACAAGCAGAAGTAGAAGTGGTTCATTCAAAATGCTGCATTTATAACTGCATGAGAGGATAATATATGAGCTGCAAGTTTCCCGCTGACATGTAGCAAGCTTTATTTAACACCACAACTGACAATGTATGGAACACTCGGAGTCAGATACATGCAAATGATTATATTTTGACGTCACTACAGGGAAATAACCTGATTTGTAAATAAAGTCGTGTAAACGCAGCTTACTTGCATTGTCAGGTTACTGATGTGCATGTAAACATGGAAAACTGGTTATTTTAATAAGCTGATATTTGTGAGTTATCAGCTTACTGGTGTGCATGTAAATGTGCTCATTATGTGTGTGTGTGTGTGTTTGTTTGCATTTACGTTTAAAAGTTACTGTACAACAGAAATGACCACATTGTTGCTCTACCCTCAGTGGAAATGTGCAGCAGGTTAGAAACAGAAGATGGATGAAATGGATCAGAATTTTGTGCTGTGGTTGTCTGTACTCAAGCCAAGATGATTATTTAATCTCTCTGGAAAGTAATTGTTATGCAGGCTCTTGTGGTGTCCAGCTCTAGGGGTGAGCGATATGACCAAAATCATAAACAATTTAGTGACTTAAAAATACATTGGTTTTTGTGGACTTGGACACACATCAACATGTAAGGTTATTCAAAACAAACGAATGGCCAACAAAAGTCTGGCATCAGTACAAAAACAGCTTCATATTATGTAACACCTGAATTAAAAAAAAAAATTCAAAGCAGTAAAACAAATCTGACTAGATGAGCCATTTTCAATATACAAACACTTGTAACAGAACTTTGGCTGAATTTTATATTAATGTGCAAAGTTGCTTTGCTTGATATTAAACTACTTATATGAAGATATTTTTGACATGCCACAAGCCTCAGCTGACATGTAGCACAGAAATAAAAGAGTAAAAGCCACATAAAATATTGTTACCTACATTCCCGCTTTTACTTAGTTCTATTGCACCACTAAACTGCTCATATTGTGGCTGTATGTAGCAGATTCTCACCAGCAGCACTGAGTAGAAGCCAGGCTGGGTCTCCCATTGGCGAAGCTGCTCCTCTGCAGGCTTCAGCACAGCTGTGTCCTGACTGGTGGCCTGGGTCAAAGCCTGCAGCACCACTGAGCTGGCGCTCTGGATGTCCATTAGGTAAAGCAGCAGACACAAACAGAGCACACAATACAGCTCATTTATTATCTTAATAGACTGGAACCCTGACAAATCATAGTTAACATTGCTACCCACCAGAGTCCTTTGCTTTTATGAAACATTTAGAATAACACTGGAGTTCGTTATCTACCACACATTAACTACACACCCCGTACTTACTCAATAATATACAAATACATACATTTGAAACTCAAGGTCAGTAAGGGGATCTATTTAACAACGAGTTTTATTTATACCAGCATATTACAGTACCACAGAATATAATATACCTTTTTAACATTATATTTAATCTCCCATTCAAATATTTGGGGTCAGTCTGATTTCCTGTTTTTGAAAGAAGTCTCTTATGCTCACCAAGGCTGCATTTATTTAAAGGGGTAATAAATAGTTATATTGTAAAATATTACAATTTAAAGTAATTGATTTCAATTTTAATATATTTTAAAATGGAACATATTCCTGCAATTTTCTGGGTTTTTAAATATTATTAGTAACACATTATCCTCAATAAATCATTCTACAATGCTTCTTTGGTGCTCATTATTTGGTGCTTATTATTATTATTAAATTACTTAATTTAAATTGTATTTTTTTTAAGTGTGCACTACTTAATATTTTTGCAACATTTGATATATTTAAAATAAAAAAAATTTTTACAAAACCCAGAAGAAATGTAACCATACCACTTTAATGTAAGTCCTTGACAGCAGTTATGAATTCATTTCATACACACTTTTCTTGGAAAAAGGTGGCAAGCATTGCAAAACATTACTGATTTATCAAATGCTTAAACTATCAAAAAGTAATTATTTACAAAACCTTGGCAGCTAGATAATATTACCACAAATAAGCAGAAATCACAACCACAATGAATAAAAAATCAAATGTTTATGTTTGAAAGGCATAAAAAAGCAGTCTGTAAAGACAACGATGTGCTGGCCTGATGGGTAAAAGACAGTTCTGTCAACTGTACCTAAAATCCTGGTGAAAATCATACTGAAATCTGCATCTTAAACCCAGACTTGTGTATTTCACCCAGGAAAATAACATCAAGTTGGAGATCTTTGCTGTGCAACTCTGCCCCCTATTTGTGCAAAACATAAACTGGCAATGTTTTTTCAGCGACCTGTCCTGAATCATACCAAAAACAAGACTAGTACAGCAGATGGCTTTAGAGGTTTCCCATCTCATGGACAAACAGACAGTTGCTGGTTAAATGGCATCCATGCTGTGATAGAAATGAGTCCCATTTTTTTAATCACTGGTAAATAAAGCATAAATGCTGTGCATTTCCAATTATGAGCTCAAAAGCTCTTGCCTTGTGTGCTGCAGAAAGAATGCACAGTTATAAGCAATGCTTGAAGTACAAACTCATAGTTATTAGAGCGATAAGCGCAACTACACTGCAAGCATGTACAAAGCAGTTTCAAGCGGAAGGGCGTAAATCTTGTGCGTAAAGAATAAAGATTCAAGCACTCCATCTTTGGTGCACACATCTCATCTGAATTAAAATAAAAGGTATAAAAATAAAAAAAACAATCTTTTTGTAAACAGATCATTTATTAACCTGGGCGCCTCCATGTATACACCAGATGCTCGATCACGTGCAAACTATAGAATGTAGGTTCAAATCTGGGAAGAGCACAGAAAATGATTGTTTACTCCAACAAAAAAGGTCAAAGGATCTTGCTTTGGGTTCAGGTGCTTGAGCAGAATGTCATGTAGATTTGAGGTATTGTGACATATATATTTCACTGGCCTTTAAAACATGACATTTAAGCTGTGATTAGAAGTAGCCTATATACAGTGGGTACGGAAAGTATTCAGACCCCCTTAAATTTTTCACTCTTTGTTATATTGCAGCCATTTGCTAAAATCATTTAAGTTAATTTTTTTTCCTCATTAATGTACACACAGCACCCCATATTGACAGAAAAACACAGAATTGTTGACATCTTTGCAGATTTATTAAAAAAGAAAAACTGAAATATAACATGGTCCTAAGTATTCAGACCCTCTGCTCAGTATTTAGTAGAAGCACCCATTTGATCTAATACAGCCATGAGTCTTTTTGGGAAAGATACAACAAGTTTTTCACACCTGGATTTGGGAATCCTCTGCCATTCCTCCTTGCAGATCCTCTCCAGTTCTGTCAGGTTGGATGGTAAACGTTGGTGGACAGCATTTAAGGGGGTCTGAATACTTTCCGTACCCACTGTATGTCAAACACTACAAAGCCACAAAAACCAAATCTGACATGAGGTCAAGAATCGGTTGCTCAGCCCCTGCTGGCAGATGTCATAAGCACACAATTCTGGGGGACAAAAGCATGATTCTACACTGATACATAAAATGCATTGCAAGAAACATGAATCACTATTATAATTATGTACAATACGTACCGTTTTCCAATTTATGTAATTGTCACACCTAATGTTTTACAAATAACACTACATCAACCCACAACAGTTGTCTTGTTTTTTCGTTTGTTTGTTTGTGTTTAACACCATTCCAGCTTCTGTGGCTATTTTCATGGCGAGAAATATTATGGCTGAATTATATAATGTTTTTATAATTTATTTTTGCTAAAAACTCCAAAACTGTATTTGGTTTAACTCTATTAAAAATCTCTTCAAAAGAGTTAACTGAATAAAAAAAAATGTCTAGGAGTTAAAACAAGCACAATCTAATAAAACATGCTTAATGTATAAAGGGATTCCATCAGTTGTCTTTAATTAATAAAAACTAAACTATTAATAAAAAATGTAGCCTAACTTTTTTTTTCTTCAGGTTTGGAAATCACTATTTTAAAAACTCCTATTACTTGCAGGTTTTCATGTAACAGTACTTAAAGCTGCAGTCCGTAAGTTTTGCCTCTTTGTCGCCATCTCTGTTTGAAAACCTGCAATTGCAGCTGTGTGTGGAATTATCTTCCTTGCGTGGGTTGTGCGGCGGCACGGCTCCAGCGCGGATGAATCTAATGTTTTGAGGAGTATGTGTGGCAGTCAGTCACCGCACCGGTGTGGATATTTACTGTACTTCGCAATCACAGATTCTAGCCTAAGTCTTGGAATATGACCCAAATAAGAATTTTCACCGTATATTGCCATCTGAACAACATGTGTTATATAAACACATAATCCTTTCTGGATTACAATCCGCCATCAAAATGATACATTTAATTATTCCAGCTGCTGTGAGAAAAGGCTATAAACGATCGGCCACCTGCAGGATCCTCACATGCGATAGCCTAGTAGCCGGGACAACTTCTTTATGTTTACAGACGTGACGTAATGACGCAGTGCCATGCTCGATTTTCCCGCAAAAACCTACCCGTACCACTCAAATTAGAAAACATTATTATAAGCTGACCGTTGTGAATCGGGCTAAAATAAGGCGATAGTTTTGAACACTGGCTGGTACTTGCTCAAATATTGATTTCGGATCATTTTTAACCAAAAAAAGTTACGGATTGCAGCAGCTTTAACAATATAACAGAACTTAACAATTGAACACTACTGTTCAAAAGTTTGGGTTGAGTAACGTTGTTTATTAACCGTTTTATTTAGCAAGGATAAAAGCAAGCAAAGTTAAATGGATCAAAGGTGACAGCATTTCTAATTCAAATAAATGTTGTTATTTTGACTTTCTATTCATCAAAAAATCCTGAAAAATGTATCTTAGTTTCCACAAAAATATTAAGCAGCACAACTGGTTTCAATATTCGTAATAATCGATAATAAGAAATGGTTCTTGTGCAGCAAATTAGCATATTAGAATTATTTCTGAAGGATGATATAACACTAAGACTGGAATAATGGCTGCTAAAAATTCAGTTTTGCCATCTCAAGAACAAATTACACAAAAAAAGTCACAATATTAGTGTTTTTATTGTGTTTTTGATCACATAAAAGCAGTCTATAAGAGGCATTTTTGGAAAACATTTAAAATAATATACCAGCCTCAAACTTTTGAATGCTAGTGTAAACAGGATTCACAAATTGTTCATGCTATAATTCATTAGAAACGTTTGAATGCTTATTATGCTTTGGCAAGGCTACTGGTAGATGTTAAAACTCAAATAAGAGAAACTACCACTACTATTAAGTGACCAAACAGGCATGGATATCAGCCAATGCTAATCAAATAGTAATATATCAAATGATTAACCATCCTCCTGGCTGATATGTCAATCTGCAAGTCCTTTCAGGGAAAATGCTGACATAACCACACAAACAAGCAATACATATCCTGTGTGTGCTCTTAAAACACAACCCAAAATCTGAAGATAGTTTAGAGTCACATCACTATAAAGCCATGTCAGATTTAAATGACTGACAGATTACATATGGATTGACTATATTGTAAACATGAAATTGACATTTATGTTTTCGTTGATCTATAATCAGCCTCAAAATCGAAACACGCTGTGTATTATAAATCAAGTACCATCAACCTTCAAGAGTAGGTCAAAACAACAACACTAGTGGACAGATCTGGAACAATACATGTCCACGTGCATGTGAATGTATCTGTATTACGCATTCATAACTGTAGCACCATAATTATGAACGTCTCAAGAGGTTCTTCTCGGCCTGCTTTTGTATGAAACCCTTGAACTGTACACATTATACATAATCTGTGAAATAGAGGATGGCAAAAGTGTGTAACTCGTAACGCTATCATAATAACGGCATAAGATTACGTTATATGGAAACATGTCTAGGCCTGTCACGATAACAACTTTTTGTTGTGCGATATATTTCCCCAGAAATAATTGCGATAAGCGATATTATTGGCATTTTTTAATGTAACAGCATAATAATGCAAGAAGGCCTACACACTTCCAAATGACAACAAACTTTAAATGTTTAAGAATATTTAGATAATGGAAATTAGGTATCAAAATACTAGATACCTTAAAAAACCTGAATAAATAGTAAATTTTATACTATTTTTTAACAAAAAGTGCAAAGTAGCAAGAAGAAAAAAAGAAAAATGCACAAATAACTTGTATGGAGATTTTTCCATCTACAGATTTTTTCCTGACCATCTTTTCTATGTAAATTAAGGGTGCACACTATTGCTGAAAAACACAATCCCTACTTAGCAGTCAGATGTCCGTATGCACAAAGGCACAGATCCCTAAACAAGACCATATCTGCAGATGAAACTTTGTAAAGCATTTTTTTTTATTTTAACTAGCACCTCATGACTACACCACGTTATGTACAAGAAGCTGCAAAAGACACAGGCACAAGTGGAATGTACAAAACATATTAATTTTTAAGTAAATATAATGGGCGATATATTGCGCTACCAAAAATGATTGAGGTCATGTATAGGGCTGCACGATAAATCGCATGCGATATTTAACGCGCATCTTATCAGTAAA